>NC_092236.1:57784934-57857434 GCF_036320965.1 Panulirus ornatus
GCATGCCTTGTAGAATTCTTTTGTTTAATTCTTCTCTTGTATTCCACACTGACTATTTCTCAGAGGCTCCTCCTCAGTCAATTTTCCGTGTCGTACGAAAAACAGTGTATTGTCACACTACCTCAAGGTGAGTGACATCTTCAACATGGGGCAGGGGCAGAATTCACAGGTTGTAGAGACTTGTGTGAGTCACTCCAGTGGAGAAATTCTGCAACTCCCTCGTCGTTTGATATCAGATAATGAATTTAGGAAAGAGCACTTCATCCACTCAGTATTTCTAGCATTCAGCAACCACTACTACAGTATATATATATATATATATATATATATATATATATATATATATATATATATAGAGAGAGAGAGAGAGAGAGAGAGAGAGAGACAGAGAGAGAGACAGAGAGAGAGAGAGAGAGAGAGATCTACGTATATACATTCCTTTCTCCGGTGTTAGTCTTTGGACTAGATATACTGCAGGTTGGTGTCTGGGCTTCGCTGATAGTGAATAAAATCTCTTTTGATAAATCGTGGCCTCTCGGGTGGCCTCCGCAAGGACAGATTAAAGAATATATCGAGGGCGTCCCCAACCTCTCATCCGAGGGAGAGGGATATTGGCCCACATTCCTTGAGTCTGAGAGCCAGTGTGAGAGACGAGACGTCACGAGTAAGCAGTACAGAAGGCCTGAAACTCGTCATTTTGTGAACTTGATATCAGCTGGCGGAAATCGTTATGGAGATGCCTTTGCCAATTGGCGTCTTAGCGACGTCTCTTCCTTGTATATCAATGTCTGTTTCGACGTCTTCTATCGCATTCTTGTATCTCCCCTGACGATGGAATCATTACACGAAAGTGCACGTGAGAACTAATCGTGCTTCACTTTCCTAGTAGTTTTATGCATATATATATATATATATATATATATATATATATATATATATATATATATATATGTGTGTGTGTGTGTGTGTGTGTGTGTGTGCAGACTACGCCTCTTATGAGAAATCAATGTCTTAAACGCAGAACGAAAAAGTTCCAAAAACTTTTGAGTTTGTTCAACACTTTCCGTCACTATTTGATGATCTTGCTCGTGTTATGGTTTCTGCTGCCTCACTTACGTTCGCTGCTCCCGGGACAAAATGTTTTATGGTGTGATTAGTTGCAGCGCACTGCTTTCGCAGGGCAAATAAAATGCCTGAGCTAAGTATTAAGAGCAATAACGGAGGCCTCGTAGTGGCTATTAACGCCATCTGTTGGGTAGTGAGAGGATTTGCTGCGTCTCCCACCACATCATCATCCGACACTCTCCAGCGACTCCACTCTATAATGCAGCCCTATTATATATATATATATATATATATATATATATATATATATATATATATATATATATATATATATATATAAGCATTTTCCTTGTCTTTACGTAGAAGGGGAAAAAAAAAGATTGCGTCGGGGGCGACATCATCATAAACCCTTCATAAATATGGGCTAAACTACTTCCTCCATCGAGGTTAGTACTTCCTAAAGCCTCAGGACGTGCCTTCTCCCCTTAGCAGACCTATAACACGATGCATAATGAATGAAAACGTGAGAGCCACCTGGTGTCTGGTTTAGGAGACAAGCAGGTGGGAGGAGAGTGTCTCTGAGGGAGCATTAAGGCGTCATCTTCAACCCCGGAATTTCGGTGGATAATTCGCCCATCACTGTGGAAGGGTAAGAGGAGCCGAAGAGCCGTCGTTCATAAGCAAAGTACAGACAGTCAGTTCAGCTCGATTTGCCTCCACCACCGCCTCGAGAGAGAGAGGAGGGAAAGAGAACTAGTTGTTGGTACGAGTGTTCGAGACTAGCACAAGAACTGGTGTACCACTAACAGAAAGAACAAAACCGAAGACAAGAGAGATTACGTAGCGATACTCACAGAGATACACAGACCTGCCCAGACCCCGGGGTCCGAGCGAGGTGGTCAGAGAGAGAGAGAGAGAGAGAGAGAGAGAGAGAGAGAGAGAGAGAGAGAGAGAGTTACATTACCATCCTGGGAAACTGGGTCCGTTGCCATATTTAAGTACGGTAAAAATGAGGCAAAGCAATTAGTAATTGCCACTTGCTCGTAGGGAATAAATTAGTCCTTGTAGACCAAAGGCAATTATCTGCCGGAACTTCCCACTTAATTGATGGCGCTGGGGACACGCTGTAGCAAATCATTTAGCCATGGATGTCGAGTGAGGACATGTGAGGTGGGTATTAAATCCCACTTGATAGCTTTTAAGGTCTGCTCCTGTTTAATACCAGCTGGTGTGAAGTTTAGATGATGAGTAATACCACAGTGGTGTTAATGTTGTTTATTGAGTAATAGCTCAGTGGTATTAATGTTGTTTGAGTAATACCACGTTTATATTAATGTTGTTTATTGACTAATACCACTGTGGTATGAATGGCATTCATTAAGCAATTCCATAGTGGTATTAATGTTATTCATCAATACCACATTGGTACTGATATTATGTGTTGAGTAATTTCACATTTGTATTAATTCTGTTCATTGCTAACACAGTGATGATAATGTTATTCACTGATACCACAGTGGTATTAACAATATTCATCAATTAATACCATATAACGTAAGAATATCCTACAAGGTTTCCCAGGTTGTATAAAAGCCGGTTTCTTGACCATGACGCTCTGTAGTGTGTGTGTGTGTGTGTGTGTGTGTGTGTGTGTGTGTGTGTGTGCGTGTATGCTTATAAGGTTGAATTTCCTTGTGCTTGGAACGTTCTTTCCTTAGTAAATGAAAGGCGAAATTTTATGAATGATGCTTTGATCGTGCAAATGCTTCATTAAGTTTGATATATACTATGTATATATATATATATATATATATATATATATATATATATATATATATATATATATACTATGTATATATATAAATATATATCTCAAACCTACGGAGATTCGAACGACGTGTGCGACAAGTCGTCAAAACAGCTTCAAATGTCTTGACGTTTGATACGACCCTTCCTCATATCATTATGGCTCTGTGTCATTTCTCCTCTGTGTGTGTGTGTGTGTGTGTGTGTGTGTGTGTGTGTGTGTGACAATAACAACACCCCTCCCTCCCTCTGGTGCACTGAATGAGAGTAATTACCACGGGAGGTAATTAGCCCGAACCACTACCACCACCATCATCATCATCAGCCTTCTTAAGTTGACGGGGCAATGAAGGAACACCACTCACTCAGCGTCGAAACTGAGGTGAACAGTTGTCCTCACTCACTTCTGCAAGTTGTCGCTGTTTTGTTCGCGTTGCGCGGGGGAGGCGGCGGTGGAGGTGGTGTGTGTGTGTGTGTGTGTGTGTGTGAGGAGAGGCGGCGGTGGAGGTGGAGGTGGTGCGAGTGTGTGTGTGTGTGTTTGTGAGGTGGAGGAGTACGACCGTGTGTCTCGGGTCGCTGTGGTGAGAACGACTCTTACGTCCCGAGTAATGGGCCGGAAACTTACGAGAATAATGGGAGACGCTGCCTGTAATAGGCGGGAGGAAGGGATGAACAGCGCCGGGGGCTGCAAGATGAATGTGAGTGTGGACTCTGATAACAATGGCTCGGGTAGAGGGGCAGGATATGGCGAGGGGGACGTCAACCACCGCTGGGAAGGGAGGAGAGGTCTTCAAGGAGCTTAAAGGTCATTCTAAACCTTGACCTCCTGGAGGTCACCAAGAAGCTTGCAGAGAGAGAGAGAGAGAGAGAGAGAGAGAGAGAGAGAGAGAGAGAGAGAGAGAGAAGGGTCATGCTGAACCTTGACCTCGCTTGGCTTTTTTATCATTATTAACGATATTAAACCATAAAGAAGCTTACAAATCATAAAGATCGGTAAGGGTGTTAAGTCGATTTAATACAGTATGGGAAAGCTCATTTAGCTGGAGAATTTTGTAAGTGCTGTTATAAATACTGTAGCTCTGTGGCTGTACTTATATTCTAAGTGGTAGGAAAGTAACGTGGTCAGAAACTTTATTACTTATTGAGATTTTAGGATAGAAGAAAGGCAAAATGAAGGAGACGAGGAGTAAAATGAATGGTACCATAAGTCTTAAAGGAAGAAAAGAATCATATAAGACTAATATGAAGAATGAAGAAAAAACAAAAGAAAAGAGATAAAGAAAACTATACAGTAAAGGAAGAAGAATGTGGCAGAGACAGAGAGAGAGACACACACAGAGAGGAGAAAGTACCGCAGGAAAACGAGGAAGTGGTGCTGGAAGGGCGAAAGAATATCACAGAAAGAAGGAAAAATGGGAGCGCTCGCTCCCGCTGGAAGGACGTCATTTACACACACAGGAGCGCTCCAGACTACGAGGAACAGGCAACGAAACGGACAGCAACGAGCATTATGCGAACAGGTGAGGACCGGAGAGAGAGAGAAAAGGCATGAACGTTAGACGTGGCAGATAAAGAGGAAAAGAACACAGAAGAAGAAAAAAAGAAGAAAAAAAGCCTAAGAAATAGAGAGGGAAGTCAGATCGAGAGGTGAGGACATTGTCCGTGTCTATTGTGGGAAGATGAGGACGTTAGGCAGAGTTAGGTTGAGGTGATGGTAAGACATGCACGGGAGGAGGGTAGTGCCATAGTGCCAGCCTGGGAGAAGAGTGCCATAGTGCCAGCCTGGGAGAAGGGTAGTGCCATGGTGCCAGCCTGGGAGGAGAAGTGTTGGCAGGATAATCGCCGTGGAGGAGAGAGGCAGTGAAGGGGGGTACTGAGGGGTAAATGATGATAAGGGTGGTGGAGGAGGTATGTAGGAGTAGCTGATAGGAAGGCGTGTGGATGAGGGGGTTAAGTAATGAGTAGCCGATAATGGCGGATGGGGGCGGAAGGAACGCGTAAATAAGACTACACAGGAAGGACTGATAACAAAAGACCTGATGGTTTATGACAAGGTTATCTGCTGAGAGATACAAATAGTATCCATAATTTCCTAATCTACGTACATGGTGAGAGCATAGTAAATCAAATCCCCTCTCCCAACCCACTTTCCTCCAAAGCATCAACTGGCAGGATAGTAACTAGGAATAAACACCAGGTGGTATGAAAGAGAACAGAGTTACATAATCACACAGACCACACAGACCCAAGGTTCTAAGAGAGGTGTTCTGGCCTTCACACTCCTCCAGAAAAAGAAAGAAAAAGAAATGCATCCCCCTTAAAAGCAGAGGAAGAAAAGAATAGCTTTGTCGAGTGCATTTTGGAAGTCCAGAAATACATCTATTGCTTTTGTCAAGAAAGTGGTTGAAGCTCAAAGATGAAGGGGGGGAAGGGGGGATTTGTGAGGTGCGATAATACTATCATGGTAGGCAGATTATTATAGAGAGATGGATTATGAAAAATGGAGCTATAAGAGAGAGAGAGGGAGAGAGAGAGAGAGAGAGAGAGAGAGAGAGAGAGAGAGAGAGAGAGAGAGAGAGAGAGAGAGAACATTACATGGGGCATCAAGTTGCGTGGAGAACAAAGGAGAGAGTGAGAGTGAGGGGTCAGGGTAGGGTAGGGATTGATGTAAGCTATTAAGAATGAGTGACAGTTCAACGATCGATATAATGACAAGCGTAATGGTAGAGATTAGATGAGAATGGAACGGAATGATGTGAAAGACCGAGGGACTAAAACTGAGAAAGAGAGAGAGAGAGAGAGAGAGAGAGAGAGAGAGAGAGAGAGAGAGAGAGAGAGAGAGAGAGAGCTTAATCAGTGTTTTTTAGAATGGTGAAACATAGCTGGTAGAAAAGACTTGAAGTTAAAGATACAGCTCTCCAGACTATTTTTGAAATAAACACACACACACACACACACACACACACACACACACACACACACACATATATATATATATATAGATACTTATGTAAGTGTGTGTGTGTGGGGTGGGGGGGTGATTTCCTCTCTATGAACTATGACTTGCAACATCTACGTCTACAAAAAAAACATTGATACTGCCTCCCAGGTGAACATGCAAGCGGATCGAACTCCTATCAAAGGATATTACAGTGAATTTGAAACTATATTTCTTTTTTATTAATCTCAATATTGACCACAGGGTTAACAATGCACGTTTACTTTTTTTTCTACACGCTAAAACTTTTTTTTTTTCCGACACATCTATCCTTGGCTACTGGGTACGTGTGTTCCACCATCAACTTTAAAGTTTCATTATCATATATATCTTTTTTCAAATATCAAGTCCATTTAAGTAGAGAGACAGAGGGAGAGGGCGTTTGTGAACGCTGCAGACCATAATTGCTTGAAGGAGACAAAAACAATTGAATTTAAAAGTAGAACATCAATAACGTAACGCAATAGAACAGAAAAAGATGTGTAGGAAATAGAGAAAAATATCCAGGACAGGAAAAGTGGTAAGTGGAAGCTGAAAATGGAAAAATGTCGCTTTTAAGAAAATTCGTTCATAGATTCTCGATTTGGCAATAGTGTCGGACGAGACTATTTAGCATACGTACTCAGGGCTCCGAAACATACAAGCTTCATACATAATTCATTCGCTGTGTGATGGAATAATTGACATAGCACAACGGGATGAGATGTGGTTTTAATAGTTGCGTCCTATTTCGTGTTCTCTGGACCACAACTGTGTCTCTCCTTCTCTTGTACAACACGATTCTTTGGTGTTTATATATTGATTCTCCTGTTTTCACTGTTGCATTCATTTAGTTTGTTTACAACACACACACACACACACACACACACACACACACAGGAATAATACAGGTGTGGTACAAATGTACAAGGCTTCAGAGACGGGGCAACACGAGTGTAAAATACTTTCGTCTTAACTCACAAATAAGTTAATCACACAGTTGCAGTTGACATCTATCCACCTGTGGGTATATAATATCCATATACTTGAGGACAATAATACATCTACACACCTCTGAGAAGACATAGGTCGTTCATTAATTCACCCATGGAGGAAATCCACAGACGTTCTCTGTTGTGGATTCTTATATAGTCATACCTTATGGGTACGTAAATTCTCATGGCTGGAGACAATATCCAAGATCTCATGGAAGAAGAACATCTATTCTCCTGGCAGGTAATATATTCATACCTTCATAGCCTGTGAATGTGTAAAACATCGAAAGGATGGAGCAAAAGCCACATACAGGAGATTGGAACTAACCCCCACATGCAAAACATCCACAAAGTCCCAAACTTGTGGCTATTTGCACTCGCACTTACTCCCACACTCGAGGTTGGGGAGAGGAGACCCTCTCCCTGACAAGGACTGGGGTGTTCAACATGATGAACGAGGCGCCTGACGGGAGAACAGTGGCAATAATTTATTTATGACTGCAAGACTTATGAATCGTTCCTACTGGTGAAACGAGGCATTGGGAACGACGTGTCTGGCGGGAGTGGGAAGATATGTTGTAGAGGTTTGAGGAAATGTTGTGTGAAGATGTAGGGGAGGAGGCAGAGGGTGTGTGTTTGTGTGTGTGTGTGTGAGTGTGGGTCCTTGAGAAGTGGAAAGGTATGTCGAGGATGAGTGGGGAGCCGTGTCGAGTAGCGGATGGGTCTTGTGGAGATATGGGGGGCGAGTGACAAGTGAGGAGGCGAGAAATAAACGTGTGGAGAGGTGCAGCCTTGAGGCGTAAAGAGGCGTGTCTTAGGGCCGCAAGGGGACATATCCTACAGGCTTGGAGAAGCATGTCTTGGAGCGTATGGGAAGGACAGAGGGTGTATCATTCAGGCCTGGGGACACGATACATATCATTGCGGAGTGTCTCAGAGGCACAGTGCACCTACTACAGAGACGCAAGGAGATGGGGGAGGTTCCATGGAGGTTTTGGAACGTGTAATATGTCTTGGAGACACGGAGGACATGTGATGGAGCTGTGGAGAAGCGCGTCTTAGAAACACAATTTGAATATTATAAAGTCTTGGTGAAAACGTCACTTGGAGACAACAGAGGACTTATTGTAGTGGTATAAAGAAGTATGTGAGTCTTACAATATACAAAGGAAACGAAATGAAGAAGCTTTGGTAGATGTTAATTCGAGACACAGATTGGGACCTGTTACACACACGTAAGGGGATGTGTCTCAGAGCCAAAGGGAATGTATCACAAAGGTGTGCAGAGAGGTGTCGCTGGGACGACAGGGAATAATGGAAGCAAAGGTCGCTGGTGTATAAAGAGGGATGTCTCCAACCGAAACCATTACAACAGCAGGGCGCCATAAAGGGAACATTTCTCATCATATTGAACATCCAAGTCCTTATGATGGAGAGGGGAATTCTCTCTCATCTCGAGTGTGTGTGGGTAAGTGTGACTGCAATCATCGACACGTTTGGGACTTTGTGAATGTGTTGCATGTGGGGATCAGTTCCAATCTCCTGTACGTGGCTTTGGCTCCATCATTTTTCATGGTTGTTTATGCAGGTCTTACACTGATGGAAGTTCAAGACGGAGTCAGTGGACGTGTTCAGAGGATGGCTGTTATCATATGTTCTTTCAATATGTTCTTCAGTTCCTCATCTTCATAGGACTGTGAGAAGAATGTTACCCTAATGAATGTCAGTTTACGTCAACTTTGACACAGTTGTCTGTAATGAAGCAATCAAGATTAAAATTTGCCGTAATTAGGCATAGTAATTATTCTGGGCTCGCATTCTTAGGGCTAATTTTCCAGGAGTAATTGGTTATTAAGTAGAGTTTTCGGTCCTTTGAAATAGAGAAAAGTAACAACTTATGACCCTATTACACGTAATAGTTATATTTGTTTCTCTTTCATCAGTCTTACTTGCGCTGAAATTCCACAAAATCTAAACTCTTAAGTCAGATTATATCAAAGGCTGAAGAATGTTGTGAGACTAACCCTATGTCGATTTATCTAAGATATCTTATCTAATTTTACCAGTCTTTTTCACCTCTGTTCTTAATCCTTATATTTCTCTTGTCCTCTGCACGTGTTCCTTTTGTGTCTCGTCTAAGTCTCAGGAGCCTCATCAACCTTAGAGGCAATCAACGACTTGGGATATCGGTGTCTCATCAACCCGAACACCATCAATTGGTGTCACAGCCTCGGGCCAATGGAGGGAGGGAGGCCCAGCCGATCACCGGACGCCTCGTCCATCTCCAGCCGTAGACAGAGAGAGCCACACCTGGGGACACACCACTGGCGACCCGATCAGCCAAGTGCAAAATCAACAACAGAGCCACAATATTGCAGTTTCCCCTCTACCTCCTCCTCCCCTCCCCCCTTTTAAAACTAGCACACACACACACAGACACACAGACACACACACACACACACACACACACACACACACACACACACACACACACACACACACTTCTCTCCTAAGGACGTTAACCATGAACAGTCTGTGTCACCCACTGCCTCGAACTCGAGAGAGAGAGAGAGAGAGAGAGAGAGAGAGAGAGAGAGAGAGAGAGAGAGAGAGAGAGAGAGAGAGAGAGAGAAAGAGAGATAGATCGATAGAGAGAGAGATAGATAGATAGAGAGAGAGATAGATAGATAGAGAGATAGATAGATAGATAGAGAGAGATAGATAGATAGAGAGAGATAGATAGATAGAGAGAGATAGATAGATAGATAGAGATAGATAGATATATAGAGATAGATAGAGATAGAGAGATAGATAGATAGAGAGATAGATAGATAGATAGATAGAGAGAGAGAGAGAGAGAGAGAGAGAGAGAGAGAGAGAGAGAGAGAGAGAGAGAGAGAGACCTCCACACACCGCCTCTCAAAATTCGTCAGACTGCGCCTCTGGAACTTCCTTACCTGAGCCGCGCTATTTTTATCTCATGGATAATGCATGCATACCTCATGTGTCTGAGGGAGCTGGCATTCTTAGAGAGGTCTCAGCGCCAGTATATGCACGCACGCACACACACACACACACACACACACACACACACACACACACACACACACAAACATGCAGAACTTCAGGCTGAAGCTCACACCAAAATCACCTGGCGCACTTCAGTCGATGTGTCTGGTGACGGTGCACGCGCACCCACTGCCCTTAAAGCTGAGAAGTCTGGCCTTTGTACAAGGGTGGTGAGGAAGGGGGTGGGGTGTTGGTGGGCAGTGAATATTGACTGTATGTCAGTGCTGCGGCCAGTGACGGATTACTGCAGTGAAAAGCTGGTTGGCCAGGTGGAAACCAGTAGTGTATATGGGCTTATGTTCGGTACTTTTTTTCTTTTTAACTTTTTACTTTTTTTATATAAAGTGAACGGCAGATGTTTACATGAGAATGTAACTGTGGGTCGAACTGGGATGAGTGTATAGCGTGGACAGTGATATATGGTGGATGCGTACATCGGTAGGCAAGTAGGTGGAGAGAGAGAGAGAGAGGAAACCGTAGTGTGGCTTAGAAGATGAAAAAGAAAAAGATATCCTAATTGGCCTTACCTTATTAGAACGTCCAACCTCGTAATATTCTGTAGGACAAAAACTTGGGATTTTATTTCGATGTTATTACGATGGTATTAACCAGATGTGTTGACCTGATACATATCATAGAGTTGGGAATTATTATTGAGATCGTAAGATATTTCAATAATGAGAAGAAAAAAAAGCAATTTCTTCGTAGCTCGATATATGTAGTATAATTCTAAATTGGTACTTTAATTGTATCAACCACTGTAATGAAGAGTTTTCGTACATATATATATATATATATATATATATATATATATATATATATATATATGTACTACCAGGGTGCATCAATTTGGTGATTAGATACAGCTCCTTGTACTTGTCTGGGCTTCAGAACGATCCTCCTAGGGTTGTGAAATAAGCCCATATTGCAAGGGATATGACGATCATAACTCAACCTTACGATTGATGTTCCTCTTACAACTTAATATTGAAGATGTAGGGGATTCTTAAGACCCGGTCGTAGATCTTCAACTTCCCGTTGTGATATAACTTCCTTTAATGCGGTTTACTGTGTTGTAGATGTAATTACTGCTATTTCTCATACTGAATGCAAATCCTGGGGGTAAAATGAAGACAATCCTTTAGTATTGTCTGAGAAATTGCGTTGTATTTACTAGATATATATTGGTAACTGAGTGCATCATGATATATTTTATATGATTATTTCATGCATCGAAGTATTTCAATATGTTATGTATGTATCAGTTTTGAAACAAAAAGTTTTTTGAACTGAAAAATTCCATTAACTATTACCTAGCTATTACCTAACTATTACGTGGTCGTCTTTATGAATTTTAAGCATCCTATTAAATAAAGTTAATACTGAAGTATCATCGAATCAATTGCATTGAATTTATGATGTATTTTCGATGATTATTTCAAACTTAGAATTGTTTGAATATGTCATGTATTAGTTTTGAAAGAAAGAGTTTATTCAGCTAAAAAAATACCCTGAACTATTATTACCTGCATTTTTTGGTAGTTTACAGAAAATAATAGAATTCTTTCAAAACTTCATTTATATGGACTATTTTTCTTGCTCAATACATATTCGTTTGTAAAAAATCGCGTGGTCGTCTTCATGACCTTTGAATATCCATTAAATGAAGCCAGTTTTAAAGTATTCTCTGATCATTTCCATCGTATTTATCATGTATATATTGTAGCAGTGAGCATAATGCATATATATTTTCTGTGATTTTTCAAGCTTAGAATTGTTTGAATTGTTATGTATCAGTTTCGAAACAAAATGTTTTTTTGAGCTGAAAAATACCCTGAACTACTATTACCTGCAATTTTTGGTAGTTTTCTCAGAAAGAATAGATTATCTGGGTATGTCTGGATAATCTATTTTTCACAGGTGAGACTCTGTTGTTGAAGAGTCATAACAAGAGTTTGCATTACTGCATGATGACGGGGCGTTAAGAGACTGAGTGATAATGTATCATCTCGTTAATTTGTCTGAGAGAGTAAAGACTGAACTTTAGGTCTAAGAAAAATGGGAGATTCATTATTTGAGGTTAATGGAATAAAGAGGTTCTTTAAGTCATTGTTCATGATATTCATTTTGTTAGAAACCATTTCTTTTATAGACAACAGGTGGATGTATACCGTTTCTAAGGGGGTCTATAGATTGCCTGTATCAATAACTGCCAGACCACATTTATTAAGAAACTGCTTTCAGACGCCACTCAGAGTCCTGAGGCAGTAATACCCCTTTGACGTCTATCAATTTCTTCCACTTAGCCTTTCTATCTAATTACTCTCGACCCATCCTTGGTCATTCAGGGAATAGGTAGGTGAGGGTTTATGGCCCAATTGACGATCAGGAAGTCCACTCAACCTCCCACCCGGGTCTCCAGAAGAGCTCTGGAAAGGGACCACCTTCATTCCAGTTCACCAGAGTACCATTCTGGGATGCATACAAGACACCTTCGGGTCCCACATCCTGTCTCCTTCAGGTTCTATACCTGTTTTTATCTGATGAGAGTGAAGGTTGATTGTTTCCTTTTTTCTATTTATACAGTGAGCGACTGATACCGATACAAGTCCCTCTCAGGCCATCTTGGGTGAGAGAGAGAGACTGGGTAAGAAATGGTATAGAGAACTTTATCACAGTCCCTGAGAGAGAGAGAGAGAGAGAGAGAGAGAGAGAGAGAGAGAGAGAGAGAGAGAGAGAGAGAGAGAGAGTTTTAGCAATAACTGTTTCATCCTCATGAGCCCAAATGTCTTTCAAGAGATCATGTCCAAGTAATTGTTTATCAACACATGTAATGATGGGATTCACATTTTCATTTGACGAAGGTCTAGTGTGGAGGTGGAAAGACACAAGGGAGTGTTTATGAGCGTCAGTACTATTTGTGCATTTCGGTAAACAGCTTCACACTCGTGTTGTCCCGTCTCTTAACCTTGTATGTATGCAGCATGTGTGAGCACACACACACACATACACACACACACTCCAGCCTAAGCTCTGTGTGTATGTGTGTGTGTGTGTGTGTGTGTGTGTGTATGTGTGTGTGTGTGTGTGTGTGTGTGTGTGTGTGTGTGTGTGTGTGTTATCCCTTAATAACCTTGGCTTTAGTTAACCAGCTACTGTTAAATCCCCTCCTCGTCCCATTACCCTAATTCCACAAACCCTCTCCGTCTCGCAGCAACGACAACACTTAATTAACCTATAGATGCGCTAATCATCTCACAACTTAAAAAAACAAAATGAATCCATGTGTGAACTCCTGGGATTTAATGCCCAGAAGGTATTTATAGGTCTTGCAATACCAACATTCGAGTAAATCATGGCGCTAACACTGTATTGGATCCGCTAATTACAATGAGCCGGCGAGACGTGGCCAACAATAGGCCACCTCTGAAACAATGTCGCCACTAGCGTTACCATTTCACGCTGGGACCGCTACAATTTATCGCTGATGGCTACAGTTTAGCGGTGAGTGACAACAATTTTGTGGGCCAACTTTTCGAAGCCTGTGAATGAAGTACCTGTTTCAGTGACCTACGTGTTCCAATGTTCCCCGACAATTCTATTTATTGTGTATTCAGCAACAGCGTGTCATTTTCGCCAAACCCAGCTAACTGTTGTAAAAAAAGGAAAAAGAAAAAGAGACGATGTGGTCCGCTATACGTAGCACTGTGCTGGGAGATGTGTCAATCAGTGTTGCAAGAATCGTGTCGTCATGACATGATCAGTGTTACCATTTAAGAGTTTGGGGTGGATTACATATGTATGTATATATATATATATATATATATATATATATATATATATATATATATATATGTGAGTGTGTGTGTGTGTATTTGATATTGTGTTTGAACACATTAGATTCAGGTCTCTGACGTAATGATGGAATATAAATCCTAAGACTATAGCAAAAAGGTAGAAGACCAATCTATATATGAACCAACACTAGATAAATCCATTCCACCTCTCCCCATTTTCTTTCACCCCTTTCATTTCTCGTCTCGCTTTTATTTTTCTATTCACTTCCCCCTCCCCCCTTCCTTTCTGTACCTCTATTTGTTTTCATATTTCTCCCTAACGATTTAGTGCGATGCCCGGGAGTCTTTACCCCCCCCCCTCTCTCTCTCTCTCTCTCTCTCTCTCTCTCTCTCTCTCTCTCTCTCTCTCTCTCCCTTTCATTCTCCCGTTAGCTCTCTTTTTTTTTGTCCCCAATCCTCCCTTCTCTGTAGCCTGGTTCATTCCGCTTCGGTTCTCTTCCGGTTCCTCCTCCTCCTCCTCCTCCTCCTCTTCGTGGTGTCGGTGGTGGTGGAGGAGAAGTGATGGTGGTGGAGGAGCGGTGGAGTGGTGGTGGCCTACAGAACAGTGTATCGCAAGTGGACGCTTTGATTATGAAGCGTGGCAGGGCTGTCTTTTAGACTCCCTGAATCGGAGATGAAAGTCAGTGTGTGTGTGTGTAAGAGAGAGAGAGAGAGAGAGAGAGAGAGAGAGAGAGAGAGAGAGAGAGAGAGAGAGACATTGTCACTTACTTTTCTTTTGTGGATTGCGAACAGATTTGGACAGAACGATATATGGCCAGAGAAGCTTGCCTTACTGATTTACTGTCGTGTAATCACTGTTCTTAACGTGTTATCATACTGTAATCATTCGTTATCGAAGAGCAGTGTGATTACCAGTAATCACTCGGTCGTTAGTGAGTGGCAGCGTTTGCCCTTCCATTGGCTAGCCTAGCCCCATGTTTGGTTCTTTCGTTGGGACAAAATTTTGATGTTCTTTTATTACGAGAGAAATGTATTAGCATTTGTGTAAAATGTTGGATAGTGATAATTGTTTCCCTGTCATTTATTCACTTTATCAGTGCAATTTCATTCCAAATTCTGTGTGACTCAAAATGATTACTCTAAGATTGATGTTTGCAATGTAATCTTGTGTGATCAGGCAAGGTAATTTATCATACAAATGACAGGTGAATTTTGATATCTAAATGAATATGAACTTTGATCATAGAAATGAATTCCTGAATCATTTTCCCCAAATGAATGCATATCTAAACTTAATGAAAGTCTGTCCTTTTAAATCCTCCTAATCCCTTTTTCGATACCATTCTTTTTTTTTCTCGTAAAACTGATTACTATTCTACACTACTTCAACTATTAGAAATATCAACGTCCAATGTATGGACAGAATAGAATCGAGAACCTTATGAAGTAGCCCACACACGTGTGTGTGTGTGTGTGTGTGTGTGTTCTTTGACTTCGACATATGAAAACTTTAGCTGGAGATTGTGAACGTTGGAGGGAAGGAAGTAGAAGAAGAGGAAGTGTGGGAGGGAGGACTGTGTTAGATTGATGGAGACGTAGTGATGGTTAGGTTAGGGTAGAGTGATGGAGACGTAGTGATGGTTAGGTTAGGTTAGAGTGATGGAGACGTAGTGATGGTTAGGTTAGGTTAGAGTGATGGAGACGTAGTGATGGTTAGGTTAGGTTAGGTTAGAGTGATGGAGACGTAGCGATGGTTAGGAGCGAAAATTGGCAGAGGGCAGACTGCGTGAAAGGAGAGATCTTAGGGAGGGAGGGAGAAGGATATGAGGAAAAGCTAAGAGAGAGAGAGAGAGAGAGAGAGAGAGAGAGAGAGAGAGAGAGAGAGAGAGAGAGAGAGAGAGAGATTAGCATAAAAGAACCAAGACATGTATTTGGAAGCAGGAAGAACTGAGGAAGCATTAGATGAAATCAGATGCTATAGTGAACAGTGGATTCCAATCTAACGCATGAGGACAGTATTGGAATCCACTTTATGTTTCTTAGGTACGCTTTTAACAAGGAGTAAAAGTGCCTAAGACGACAGTATAGCTGTAGTACCTATAGACGATAAGAACAAGAAGAATGTCCTGTTTGATACCGTTGGCCAAACAGGAGGAACTCAAAGCATTTAAGGTACAGATTCCAGCAGCATTCGCGAGAAGAATGTTTCTGTTGTCACGTCCACTTCTGCTCTTCGTTCTGTCATCCTGGTTGCATTTTCTATCATTTTTTCCCCTCCTTTACTTCTCTTCTGTTGGAGTTCTATCCTATTATCTTGTCTGTATGGATCCCCTTTCTACTGACCTTCGGAGCTATTGCAGGGGAACAAACTCTGCCAATTTGACACGTGAAATTGAATTTGTGCCGTGTCCAATATACAAATGGAAAAGAAAATGGAGGAAGGTATGCTTGCTGCCTTTTCCTGTATGATTTTTTTTCCCCAGATGTAAGTTGTAACTGGTGTTCCTTGGGACTGAGGTGATATGATCAATATTCGGTGCATATGAAAAGAGAGAGAGAGATGATAGTAATTTGAAAACTCGTTAAGCAGTGATACTTAGCGAAAAAGGTTATTGCCGATTTATTTAATTTTGAGACATAGTTTTATTTCATAGATAAGTAACATGGTTGACACAAACACACACACACACACACACACATATATATATATATATATATATATATATATATATATATATATATATATATATATATATATATATATATATATATTCTCCTGGATCTCGTTCTCAGTTGTACTCTCGCTCAGTCATAGATGTGAAACCTTGCGTTTGATTATTATTGACGCGAGAAAAAATATATCGTCGGGACTCTGATGTAATATTTCTCAAAAAAAAAAGATGAAAAAATAAAATCTGAGAATAATTTCAGGATTTCTAATCCATTCAGATAGGAGTCGGAAGCTCCATTACGCAAATTAGACTGGAGGAAGAGTCTAAGTTTACTTTGCATGCGTGAGTGAGGAGGTGAGATTTTACAGCATGTCTGGCCACTTATCCTTGGGGAGGCAGTGGTCTCATCTCCTCCCAGGGAGAGTGAGGGAGAGAGAGGTGGCAGGGCGCCTCCTCCTCCTCCTCCTCCTCACACCCACCAGACAAAGGAGTCTTTCACCGGCATCACTCCTCGACAACCCCTGGCAGGAGGTGTTGATTAAATCTCGCAGGTGCAACTCAGGTGTGACGTTCTTTTCTGTCCAGGTGCGTCATCTGCCCACTTCATCAGCATAGAAGCTTTCTTCTTTTCTTTTTCATTCTCTCTCTTCTCTCTCTCTCTCTCTCTCTCTCTCTCTCTCTCTCTCTCTCTCTCTCTCTGTCTATCTCTCCCATATATATATATATATATATATATATATATATATATATATATATATATATATATATATATATATATATATATATATATATGGTTTTGCAAGGGTATGCATACGTCTGTTTGATAACTGGTCGTAAATTCATGAGGATCTTCATAACTAAACACGATATTCTTTTCTCAGTTTCGCATCTCCTTTTGGCTGAATTACACAAAGATGAGCTTTATTGTAACAATTATTTGCAAGTCTCATTACAAGTCAAGTTTGTAAATTACTGGGCTCAAAAAGCAGCAACGGACCAGTCTATTTTTTTTTGCGGTGGGGGAGGGAGTTGCCAGTTGCATTTCATTCTTGCCTGAACAGCTGATTCTTGAGGACGAATTTTGACGGGTCTAAGCTACGCTTTTCCCCCCGGTCCCACTGCATAAGCGATCCATCACAACTTCAGTCGTATGAGAAACGGTGAGTCTTACTGTCGCTGGGAATATAAGCCAAAATCATTTGGGACGGTGGTAGTTAGTGCGCCCTTTATATCTAACACATGGGGAACGTTTCGTGAAAAATATTGGAGGGAAAAAAACTTACATCAAAGACGTGTTGTGTCCCTCACGTTTCCGAGGGAGTGAGAAGGAAAGATGGAGGAGGGGGTGAGGTAGGAAGGAGAGTGAGTCAGGATTGCGTGGGAGGAGGGATGTAAATATGAGGAAGAGTTGGGGGAGAGTTGAAGCCTTGATGATAGGAAGGATGGATAGTAAGAACTGGCGATGAGAGAGGAAAGAGAACGGAGATGAAACTAGTGAAATAACAGAAAAAGAGAAATGGTGTTGATGAAGTAACAGAATAGAATATATATATATATATATATATATATATATATATATATATATATATATATATATATATATATATATATATATATATACACACACAGTTAAAAGCAATAGGATTACCAGCTAAATGTCTGCATGCATTAAAAATTAAGCATGGGGTAATATTCTAACACCGCCAGAGAGAGAAAGAATATATATATAAAAAAAATATTTTACCCCAATGCGTCGGTGCTATCATATTCGTGCTCTCAAAAATGAACGCAACTCGTTTCCATCCCCAGGAGCTGGAATTGGGTCCCATGTTAATTTTCTAAATAGTCCTTGTGGCACGTGTCTCTCTCTCTCTCTCTCTCTCTCTCTCTCTCTCTCTCTCTCTCTCTCTCTCTCTCTCTCTCCCTCGGTAAACCTCCGCCTGCCTATCCTAACTCCTCATCATTCTATAATTCTCGAGTTCCTCTTCAAAGGCTACATCCTCCTACATCATTTCCCCTAGCGCACCATTCCCTCCTTCCCCTGTTCTTATTTCTTTCTTTTTTTTCATCCAAATATCTTTTTTTTTTTCCTTATCTCTCCCTCCAGTTCCCACTTACCACCACTACACACACGCCTAAGGTTTCTTTCTGGTGGGAGGTCACATTTGCGGGCCATGTGGGATTCCCTTCTTTCCTGTAAAAAGCTTTCGTGTGCCTCGATGAGGGACTCTGTTTCATCTCAGAATCCTTGGCAAACGTCGGGGGAAAAAAAAAGCTTTTATTTTT
The DNA here is from genome assembly GCF_036320965.1 of Panulirus ornatus. Taxonomy (NCBI): domain Eukaryota; kingdom Metazoa; phylum Arthropoda; class Malacostraca; order Decapoda; family Palinuridae; genus Panulirus; species Panulirus ornatus. The sequence goes on from NC_092236.1 coordinate 57,803,602, forward strand.
TCCCCCTTATCGCGCTGGATATAGGAGGCCTTTAAATGTACATGTCCTCCGTTCACAAAGCCTTATCTGATATATTTCAAGAATCCATGAATGGGAATCGAGGTCAAATGGTGTAAAAGATGTATTTTGTGTTGTTTGTGTGAAGTATTGAACTCATTCCCTCCGTGTCTCATCGTAGCCTCGGCCAAGTTTCATGAAGCAGAGTTCAATCCAGTTTCGGATCCTACATGGAGGGGAAAATGGTGGAGTTCGAGACGCTTTGGAAACGTCGTTCTCTTGTCAATGTTTCAGGACGTGTTAAGGGATTACGAATATAATCTCATTGGTTTTCGGATGGGATTCGCTCGCTCGAAATGATGCAGCCCACGAGCGCTCAGAAAGGAGAGAAATTATTGATAAACTTCACTGGTACAGATCGGGTTTTGTTCAGGGATTTGAATATTCTTGATATCGAGAGAAGATTCAGAACTAATATATATATATATATATATATATATATATATATATATATATATATATATATATATATATAGATACATAGATACATAGATACATACATACATACATACATACATACATACATACATATATATGATATTCCAGGAGGATATTGATTAGCTTTCAAAGTCCACTCCAGGTTTACATCAAAAACCTTTACTCGGGATGTTCTAAATGCTTTAGGAAGTCGTACTGAATATGAAGACACACTCTGACACAGACTCCTACCTTCCCCCAGCAGCAGTCTCATGTAACGATGCACATCTGACGCCTTTTTCAAACTTGATACATAGCTCTTTCTTTTATTCAAGGAGACTTCCCTCCCTCAAGAGAGAGAGAGAGAGAGAGAGAGAGAGAGAGAGAATAACAAAGAAAACTTTTTTCTAGGGAAGAACACTGAAGAAAGTTACCTTTTCCTTGACCCAGGATATTAGCTTAGAGTATCTGCAGATAGCAAGAAAAACAAGCGGATATTTTTTTTTTTTTTTTGTCTCGCCAAAAGTTTAAGTTAAGCTGCAAAACGCAAGAGGTTTCACACACTTTCTCAAAGACTTTTTAAGTGTGTCTTAAGGTTTATGATATATCTTGTAAGCGTTTGATAAAGGCAGACAGTATGAATTATGTATATGTGTATATATAAGTATATGTCTGTGTGTATATAAATGTATATGTTGAGATGTATAGATATTTTATTTGCGTGTGTGGCCATGTACATATACACATGTGTATGTGTGTGGGTTAGGCCAGTCTTTCGTCTGTTTCCTTGCGCTACCTCGCTAACGCGGGAGACAGCGACAAAGCAAAATAAATAAATAAATATATATATATATATATATATATATATATATATATATATATATATATATATATATACACACGTCAAGTTACTCTAGGTAAAACTACGTAGTTCTGGTGAAAACGATTTTCCTTTTTATATTGCCGGTAGACGACCAGACCATAGTAAATCCAGTCAGTGTGTCCCCTGGCAAAATAACCACTCAGTACTCAATACCAGTGCCGGTAAAATAGTGCACCTACACTCCCGGTTAAATAGTGAAGCTACACTACCATGTATTTCCCATCACTTCCATGTATTCTCCATACACATCGTCCATTTCAATCCACGTAAGAAATAGCGCAGTTAACGTTCCATATTTTCATACATGAGTCCAATTTGAAAATCATGTTAGAAATTATACAAGCTAGAAATATATATATATATATATATATATATATATATATATATATATATATATATATATATATATATATATATATATGTGTGTGTGTGTGTGTGTGATTTACGCTGAAAGACTCGCTCTAGCGTGTACGGGAACTGTTCATTATGTTCTTCACGCACAATTTTATTCAGCTCCACTTTTATTCTCTTTTTTTTTTTTTTTACTGGATATACGACTGTCGTAAATATTTCATTTTCATATGGTCGCTAAACTCAGGTTGCGCGTAGTGCTTCCACTACTGTTTGGCTAGTCTTTCATTTTTTTCAAATATGTCGTTTATCTTGCAGAGAACGAATTACTTTTGCGATGTTCTGGTGTGCTGCTCACTTGTTTTATTCAGTCTTACAACGGGGGATTCGAAGCCGCGTCATATATGTGATTCAGAGTGGGAGTGAGGATCATCCTTCTTTACAGAGGCAATGCACTTTAAAGGCTTTATTCTTGCGTATGGACACAGCATATTTCTGACATGATGCTGTTATGGTAGGCTGTCAGCGGGTTGAATAAGTGGCATGAGCGTATCAGAGGTCGATGCATATATGAATGTCAATAAGGCTTGTAAACAAAGCTGTAACGAGGCGATTAAAAGCTGTCATCAAAATTGCATTTCGTCTCATTCCTTGAGTAAAAAACTACGACCCTTGAGCACGAAGCTACGACTCTTGGGCACGACGCGACGGTACGACCCTTGGGTATGATGGTCTGATTTTTGATCAATTCGAAGCTTGCGAGACATTTCAACTGATACGGCAGGTGAGGGGTCAAGTCAGTGTTTAGAACCTCATGCCTAAGGGTCATACTGTCGCGCTCAAGGGCCATAACGTAGTGTTGAAGGGTCGTAAAGTCGTGTTCAAGGGTCGTATCGTCATGCTCAACGGTCGTGTCGTCTTGCTCAAGGGTCATAAAGTTGTGCTCAAGGGCATACCGTCGTGTTCATGGGTCGTACCGTCGTTTCCAAGGGTCATACCGTCCAGCGCAAGGGTCATACCTTCGTGTTCAAGGGCCATACCGTCTTGCTCAAGGGTCGTATCGTCCTGCTCAAGGGTCGTACCGTCCTGCTCAAGGGTCGCACCGTCTAGCTCAAAGGTCATACCGTCCTGCTCAAGGGTCATTTCGTCTTTCTCAAGGGTCGTACCGTCCTGCTCAAGGGTCGCACCGTCTAGCTCAAAGGTCATACCGTCCTGCTCAAGGGTCATTTCGTCTTTCTCAAGGGTCGTATCGTCCTGCTCAAGGGTCGTACCGTCCTGCTCAAGGGTCGTACCGTCCTGCTCAAAGGTCATTCCGTCTTGCTGAAGGGTCGTACCGTCCTGCTCAAGGGTCGTACCGTCCTGCTCAAAGGTCATTCCGTCTTGCTGAAGGGTCGTACCGTCCTGCTCAAGGGTCATTTCGTCTTTCTCAAGGGTCGTACCGTCCTGCTCAAGGGTCATTTCGTCTTTCTCAAGGGTCGTACCGTCCTGCTCAAGGGTCATTTCGTCTTTCTCAAGGGTCGTATCGTCCTGCTCAAGGGTCGTACCGTCCTGCTCAAGGGTCGTACCGTCCTGCTCAAAGGTCATTCCGTCTTGCTGAAGGGTCGTATCGTCCTGCTCAAGGGTCGTACCGTCCTGCTCAAGGGTCATTTCGTCTTTCTCAAGGGTCGTACCGTCCTGCTCAAGGGTCATTTCGTCTTTCTCAAGGGTCGTACCGTCCTGCTCAAGGGTCATTTCGTCTTTCTCAAGGGTCGTACCGTCCTGCTCAAGGGTCATTTCGTCTTTCTCAAGGGTCGTACCGTCCTGCTCAAGGGTCATTTCGTCTTTCTCAAGGGTCGTACCGTCCTGCTCAAGGGTCATTTCGTCTTTCTCAAGGGTCGTACCGTCCTGCTCAAGGGTCATTTCGTCTTTCTCAAGGGTCGTATCGTCCTGCTCAAGGGTCGTACCGTCCTGCTCAAGGGTCGTACCGTCCTGCTCAAGGGTCATTTCGTCTTTCTCAAGGGTCGTACCGTCCTGCTCAAGGGTCATTTCGTCTTTCTCAAGGGTCGTACCGTCCTGCTCAAGGGTCATTTCGTCTTTCTCAAGGGTCGTACCGTCCTGCTCAAGGGTCATTTCGTCTTTCTCAAGGGTCGTACCGTCCTGCTCAAGGGTCATTTCGTCTTTCTCAAGGGTCGTACCGTCCTGCTCAAGGGTCGTACCGTCCTGCTCAAGGGTCGTACCGTCCTGCTCAAGGGTCATTTCGTCTTTCTCAAGGGTCGTACCGTCCTGCTCAAGGGTCGTACCGTCCTGCTCAAGGGTCATTTCGTCTTTCTCAAGGGTCGTACCGTCCTGCTCAAGGGTCATTTCGTCTTTCTCAAGGGTCGTACCGTCCTGCTCAAGGGTCGTACCGTCCTGCTCAAGGGTCGTACCGTCCTGCTCAAGGGTCATTTCGTCTTTCTCAAGGGTCGTACCGTCCTGCTCAAGGGTCATTTCGTCTTTCTCAAGGGTCGTACCGTCCTGCTCAAGGGTCGTACCGTCCTGCTCAAGGGTCGTACCGTCCTGCTCAAGGGTCGTACCGTCCTGCTCAAGGGTCATTTCGTCTTTCTCAAGGGTCGTACCGTCCTGCTCAAGGGTCGTACCGTCCTGCTCAAGGGTCGTACCGTCCTGCTCAAGGGTCATTTCGTCTTTCTCAAGGGTCGTACCGTCCTGCTCAAGGGTCGTACCGTCCTGCTCAAGGGTCGTACCGTCCTGCTCAAGGGTCGTACCGTCCTGCTCAAGGGTCGTACCGTCCTGCTCAAGGGTCATTTCGTCTTTCTCAAGGGTCGTACCGTCCTGCTCAAGGGTCGTACCGTCCTGCTCAAGGGTCATTTCGTCTTTCTCAAGGGTCGTACCGTCCTGCTCAAGGGTCATTTCGTCTTTCTCAAGGGTCGTACCGTCCTGCTCAAGGGTCATTTCGTCTTTCTCAAGGGTCGTACCGTCCTGCTCAAGGGTCATTTCGTCTTTCTCAAGGGTCGTACCGTCCTGCTCAAGGGTCATTTCGTCTTTCTCAAGGGTCGTACCGTCCTGCTCAAGGGTCATTTCGTCTTTCTCAAGGGTCGTACCGTCCTGCTCAAGGGTCATTTCGTCTTTCTCAAGGGTCGTACCGTCCTGCTCAAGGGTCGTACCGTCCTGCTCAAGGGTCATTTCGTCTTTCTCAAGGGTCGTACCGTCCTGCTCAAGGGTCATTTCGTCTTTCTCAAGGGTCGTACCGTCCTGCTCAAGGGTCGTACCGTCCTGCTCAAGGGTCATTTCGTCTTTCTCAAGGGTCGTACCGTCCTGCTCAAGGGTCGCACCGTCTAGCTCAAAGGTCATACCGTCCTGCTCAAGGGTCGTACCGTCCTGCTCAAGGGTCATTTCGTCTTTCTCAAGGGTCGTACCGTCCTGCTCAAGGGTCATTTCGTCTTTCTCAAGGGTCGTACCGTCCTGCTCAAGGGTCATTTCGTCTTTCTCAAGGGTCGTACCGTCCTGCTCAAGGGTCATTTCGTCTTTCTCAAGGGTCGTACCGTCCTGCTCAAGGGTCGTACCGTCCTGCTCAAGGGTCGTACCGTCCTGCTCAAGGGTCGTACCGTCCTGCTCAAGGGTCGTACCGTCCTGCTCAAGGGTCATTTCGTCTTTCTCAAGGGTCGTACCGTCCTGCTCAAGGGTCATTTCGTCTTTCTCAAGGGTCGTACCGTCCTGCTCAAGGGTCGTACCGTCCTGCTCAAGGGTCGTACCGTCCTGCTCAAGGGTCATTTCGTCTTTCTCAAGGGTCGTACCGTCCTGCTCAAGGGTCGTACCGTCCTGCTCAAGGGTCATTTCGTCTTTCTCAAGGGTCGTACCGTCCTGCTCAAGGGTCGTACCGTCCTGCTCAAGGGTCGTACCGTCCTGCTCAAGGGTCGTACCGTCCTGCTCAAGGGTCGTACCGTCCTGCTCAAGGGTCGTACCGTCCTGCTCAAGGGTCATTTCGTCTTTCTCAAGGGTCGTACCGTCCTGCTCAAGGGTCATTTCGTCTTTCTCAAGGGTCGTACCGTCCTGCTCAAGGGTCATTTCGTCTTTCTCAAGGGTCGTACCGTCCTGCTCAAGGGTCATTTCGTCTTTCTCAAGGGTCGTACCGTCCTGCTCAAGGGTCGCACCGTCTAGCTCAAAGGTCATACCGTCCTGCTCAAGGGTCATTTCGTCTTTCTCTGGGAAAGATATTCGCTCCTATCTTTAAGGATGATATATTCGGTGGTCTCGTGAATATTCATCGACATTTTTATAAAGATCTATTACTGCAGGTTGACGATGGGATGTATATATTCCTTATTCAGTACGAGAACTAGACACTAAAATCTCTTTTAAATACGTTATTCATTTTTCTCATTTTCTACCACTTAGGGAAATTATTCGACACCGGTAAGGAGAATATTCTGAAAGCTCTATTTAAGTATTCTGGCAACGTCCTAAGATGCAGCATGCTCACAGTTGGTGCTCCAAGACACATTCTTTCATTACGTCTGAAATTAACACATCCTACGCTGCTCGCCCCCCCATTTGGGTACATGTGATTACATCTTTTTCTGGAGAATTTTCAAACCCTTTCTCACTTCCCAGGGTATCCAATGCAGACCATCTGGCTCGGTGAGAGACTGACTGGTTAACTGGTTGGCTATCTGACTGGCTGATTGGCTGTCTGACTGGTTGACCGACTGACTGACTGGTTGAGTGGCCGGCTGTCTGACTGGCTGACTGGTTGACTGGCTGACTGACTGACTGACTAGCTGACTGGTTAACTGGCCGGCTATCTGACTGGCTGACTGGCTGGTTGACCGACTCACTGACTGGTTGAGTGGTTCATTGGCTGGCTATCTGACTGGCTGACTGGTTAACTGGCTGGCTATATGACTGGCTGACTGGTTGACTGGCTGACTATCTGACTGGCTGACTGGTTGAGTGGCTGGCTATTTGACTGGCTGTCTGACTGACAGGCTCGTTGGTTTGCTTGTTAGCTGGCCAGCAAACTAAGTAACTGACTGGACTGGTTAGCTGACTGGCTGACTGGCTTCTCAAGACATCGTCCTTCATGCGTCTCTGCAAACAACTTCCACTCGAGAGAGCCAGAAGAGTGGAGCCCCAGGCATGGCAAGATCTTCTTTAACTCATTCCCAAGACACCTGAGTTTGTCTGCCTCCACTCAAGGAAATGACTCAACTCATTTATTTGGTCAAAAATGTTGGGATTTCCTTCCGACCGCAAACAGAGGACATTCGAGTCAGCATTATAATGAAGCTGAAGGTTTTCTTTCCCGTTTCACATCTCCGATATTTAGAAACTTACTTGTCTTCGTGTTTGTATGACTGAGGCCATATATATATATTTACATATATGAAGAGATGCATAGGTTCATTTGTAAGGTAGATTTACATCATACGTGAAGGAATGACTATCGTAGAGAATAATTATCGTCGTAAGTAAATGCAATTACTACGTTTTTAAGGAAAATATATTGTAAAAGTAATGAGACAAATAATTCAAGCGAGGAAGTAAATGAGTATAAACAAAAAACAAACTATAAATGGTTTTGGGATGCTGAACTAGTGACAAAATATCACACCGGTTCATTCAAAAACTTCGTACGCTCGAAGGCCTAATTATTGTGCCTGGAACATGAGAAATAATTTTTCAGGAATTCACGAGATCCATTCACGTACTTAAAGCACGTATGGTCTTCGACCTATCCTGGCCATCTTAATTCAGGAGGTGCTCAATTTCATTCGATTGGGTTGTTATCACTCGACGTTGATAGCCCAAATGATCCTTGGCACCCGATAGGCCTAGAGGCCTAATAACCAACCAACCACATGAATTCAAACGGAGTCGTAAGGTAAACACCGAATCAGAATTATCGTGCGCTTACAAACAGCAATATGTGCGCACGACTTATTTTTACGCTGGTAGGAATACGGCAGAGCTGAAAACTGATGTACCGAAAGATGAAACGGATACAAGTGCGACAAGTGTTATATATATATATAAATACATGGGAGCGGGGGGCTGGAAATCCTCCCCTCCCATTTTACTTTTTCCAAAAGAAGGAACAGAGAAGGGGGGCCAAGTGAGGATGGTCCCTCTGAGGCTCAGTCCTCTGTTCTTAACGCTACCTCGCTAACGCGGGAAATGGCGAATATATATAGAATATATATATATATATATATATATATATATATATATATATATATATATATATATGTAAACAAAATTATCCTATTTTTGAAAATATGATTATAGAAAGTGTTTTGGCAGGAAAATATGAGAAGCAGAGTCTGAGTTTGTGTATGAAGGCTTACGTACACACACACACACACACACACACACACACACACACACACACACATACTCCCGCGTCTAAGAGCATGTGATTGAACTGTTCATATCGTAGTTACTATTCCCTGAAGGTTCTTGTCTGCTTCAGTAGTTTAACCTGAATTTATCTTTTTGAAACTGTATCATCCATGCTAGGGTTAAGTGTTGAGCGTGATAAGAAGGATATGAAGAAAAAAGATAGAGGAAAGAGGAAAGAAGAAGAAAAAAGATAGAGGAAAGAGGAAAGAAGAAGTGAAAAGAATGAAGAAAGAAGAAAGAAGAAAAGAGAAGAAGAAAGAAGACATAAGAAAGGAGAAGAAAGAAAAAAGGAGGAGAAAGAAGAAGGAAGATGAAAGAAGAAGGAAGAAGAAAGAAGAAGAAGAAGAAGAAGAAGAAGAAGACGACAAGACCTGAGGGAACTTCTGCCTTCCATCGTGTGGTTAACGAATTGTAACATTATGTCTGAGGATGTATTCCTCCGCTCTCGTCCCTCACGCTCGACCGACGTCACTAGGGAATGAAAGAAGAACTTCATATCACTAAGGAGAAAGAGAGAAAGAAGAAGCGAAAGAGGAAGTGGTAGTAAACTAGAGCAAAGCAACGGGAGGAATAGCTTCTGCAAGTTACAATGTTGAGAACGCCAAACATTTACGAGGATTAGATGAATCAGCAGATGACATCCTTTTATCTATTCGTTCCTCCATCTTTTCCTCATTTCTCCTGACTCAGTTTTCTTCCTGTTGGTCGTCGTCTTCCTTCCCTTGCCCTCCTGTCTTCCTGGGCAACATTGCACAGTCATGTAGGTCTTGTGAGGTTGGGGATGAGGGTGGGGTTTCACCATTCTGCAACAGACATCTCTCCCTCACCCTACCATCACCTCCACATCTTCCCGTTACGTTATTCACTGGCTAATTCTCCTCCTCCTCCTCCTCCTCCTCCTCCTCCTCCTCCTCCTCCTCCTCCTCCTCCTCCTCCTGTGTCTCCTTCATCAATCATTCTTCATGTCTGTATTAGTTATCATTCATCGTCCTTTACTAATACAAACTACATTTCTCTCTTATTTTGTAATTGATTGATCTGATATTTATGTTTCGTTGTTCGCTATCTTTGTCGATATTGATAGCTTATCGACTTTTCTATGATTATTCATAAGTTTAATCCTTTTTCTCTTTGGCATGATTTTTCGTGCGTTTGATCTTTGTACATATTATATTTTTATGTTTCATTCATTTCTTTCTTCTATTTGTCTCCTCTTAATTCATTCTTCTTTCTGTCTTTCCTGATTCATTCGGGATTTCTTACTCCAGCTCTATCCAGGTTTATCATTTTACACCAAGTGGCTTTCAACTTCCTCTCTTTGGCCCACGGCATGGTCCATCATTCTCAAGGTTTTCTTTCACCAGGATGTTCTAGTTTTCCTTCGTGTTCACACCCACGCCCCACCACCACGAGTCTGTCATCATCTGTCGCGTATTGCCTTCGCCGCTTGCTTTCGCGGCATCCGCTACCAGCAGTAGTTCCTCCCGAAGCCCAACACATCTGGGAATCAATAAACTGTGTGCTCTTCCCCAAATTAAACCCAGCTTGCGCCTCAGTCTTCTCTCACTCTCTCTCTCTCTCTCTCTCTCTCTCTCTCTCTCTCTCTCTCTCTCTGCGAGCGAGTTCTGCGCCGCTAAAACAATTTCAACCACGCTTGTGACCAGTAAAGCGGTCCTCCACCGTGTTTTATCCCCTGGTTTAGGCCAGCTTGAGTGGTCGTGTGGAGACCACGTATCTGCCTATGTTTTCATACACAAAAACATTGCTTCTGTGTATTTTCATTAGGTATGTGTGTGCGTGTGTGTGTGTGTGTGTGTGTGTGTGTGTGTGTGTGTGTGTGTGAACATACCTTTTCTTTATCTTCTTTTTTTTTTCACTTATGCACTTTGTACATAGACATAAGATTTGCCTCATTTCATCGTGAAAGAGAATTCTACCTTTTACATCATCGGTTGAGTTCACTGAGCCACGTGGAATGGCACTTCTCAATGATGTCATTATCACAGTGGACACAGACCGACATAACTTTACGTATACATCCACCAGACGCCGGGAACCATCCAAATCTGTTGTGGTCTTTTACACATCTCTGACGTCCTTGCTTAACGCCAAGTTCACGACGTAGTTCCAATGCGTATATAACCCGGAGGCGACCCGCTGACCTCTCTCTCTCTCTCTCTCTCCCAAAGTATCCTCAGCCCAGGGGGAGGGGGGACCTACCCCGTCCGTCCCCCTACAGTTAACACTTTCTCATAACCTTCCAGACATACCCTCTTTCCAGGCTCTTCAGGTCCTGGAACCTCGTCTCTGCGGTCAACGGTCTGGAAAAATATGTGTCATTTTATATCCAGCCATACCACCGACACTGTCCTATATGACCACTTATATAGCCCAGACCCGATCCAGTACTTTAGCCGTAAGGGTCAGACCTCCCTCAGTGACCAGGAGAGAGACGCCTGGTCCAACTGGTTCTGAGAGATATGGGCAATATAGTATCATCCCACACATATATGAGTCAATATATAATATCTTATCTTCTGTTAGAATGAAAGATTTTTTTTTTTTTCCATCCTGATTTCCTGACCTTAATCGTATTAACAGACTTACGACATTATTATAATCATTTACAATACATTTAACGTCTAACTTAATGAAGAATTCCCACCTTCTCGTGTCTGTGAACGGTACACGTTATGGTCGAAGTGTCATTATAATCAAGGGGGATTTTCCTACCTCTGCTCCCTTTCTCCCTTCGACTTAGGAAAAAAAGAAAGTAATGAATGAGAAAGAAAAGCAATTTGTTGGGTCGTTAACTGTAGTGTGTTAAGTGGGCGTCCTGACAGAGCCATCTCCGGCCATTAATGTTACAGACGATGATAAATGGTGAAGGAATGATCCCATTATTTATAGCTTAATATGGGTGATGGTAGAGTTCTCACTGGATATACTACGAGAGATAGATAGTGCTGTAATGTATCATTTTTTTCTAAGTGGGGAAAAGAGCGTCAGTGGGTATATTACAGATGGGTTAAGTAATATGGTATATTATGATGCGTGGGATATATGGTTACAAATTGTAAATGGTACAAGGAATAATTTCATGATTGATCATTTGCTAAGTGTAATACTGAGGGATTTTTATGATATAATGTAAGAGATAGCTTGTGTAATGTGTCCAAATTTATTACTTATTGGGGACAGAATAGGAATTTCGCTATATATATATATATATATATATATATATATATATATATATATATATATATATATATATATATATATATATATATTTCCTGAGGTCATAATGACTCCATTAGAGAAAATCATGAACATTACAGGAGCTTTTATGAGATAAGCAAGGCAATGATATATAATGATGATATTATCAGCTTGAAGTGGGCAATTAAAGTCGATTATCCTGTAACTACAAATCACAACAACACTCTACATGACTGGCAATTAGGTACGTGAGTAGGGCTTAATGGTTGCAAATTAGGCCATAATTGGACATGTAATTAGTGAACGAGGGTATAGAGTGGCTTTCAGCTGTGTCTACATTCAAAATTAATGGGATTCAAATGGATTAGATAACACAGGGAGTGGAAAGAGCAACTGTTATGTTACTTCTTAAAAATAGTGAATACTGAGAGAGCTTGGGAGAAAATGTGTTCCCATAATTGTAGGTAAATAGTGAGTGTATGACCACATGCAGATAAACAGACACATACATAGTAATATATATATATATATATATATATATATATATATATATATATATATATATATATATATATATATATATATATATATATGTATAGTCTTGTGGAAAGGGGAGAAAGAATATTTCCCACGTATTCCTTGAGTGTCGTAGAACGCGACTAAAAAGGATGGGGGCGGGGTACTGGAAATCCTTCCCTCTCGTTTTTACTTTTCCAAAAGAAGGAACAGAGAAACGGAGCGAGTGAGGCTCTTCCTTTCAAGTCTCATCCATCTGTTCTTGAAGCTACCTCGCTAACGAGAAAATGGAGAATATATATATATATATATATATATATATATATATATATATATATATATATATATATATATATGGCGAGAGAGAGAGAGAGAGAGATAGATAGATAGATAGATAGATAGAGAGAGAGAGAGAGAGAGAGAGAGAGAGAGAGAGAGAGAGAGAGAGAGAGAGAGAGAGAGTGTGTGGGTGTGCGTGTCTGTGTGTGTATAATCTATTTATCTATCTATTTGTCTGTCTCCTCTCCCTACCTCTCATGCATTCTCTCTCTCTCTCTCTCTCTCTCTCTCTCTCTCTCTCTCAACATAAGATGAAGGGAACATTTTTGCCGGGGTCTTTGTTATAAGATTATCATCCCCCCAAGGCAGAGGCATTAAGGCAGTAAGGTGATTAACGATACTGATGGTGTAGATAATAGCCCTTGTGAAGATGCTGTTAGTGAGGAAGATGCCCTTCCATGAAGACGCCGATACTGATAAAAGATAAAAAAAAAAGAACAGAAAGCCATAGAATCTTTCTCTCAGCCAAAGGGACTTGTATTTTCGAAACTGTTGCGATTTTCGAGGATCGATCATGATGACTGAGATATATGAGGGGAAAGGGATGGCTATGATGATGATGATGATAATTATGATGATGATGATGATGATGATGATGATGCTGGTATGGACGTTTTCTTTCTTCTTTTTTTCCCTGCTCACTGTCTTTGATGATTAGGTTCGTCTCCCGCTCAAGTGCTTGAGCAACAGATTTCATTTTTTTTCTTCTTCTCCCCTACCGAAAGACGTTAACATGGGCTTTGAGAGGAAATGCCATTATCCCCGATATTCTCTGTGCTCCTTACGGAATCTCTCTCTCTCTCTGTCTCTCTCTCTCTCTCTCTCTCTCTCTCTCTCTCTCTCTCTCTCTCTCTCTCTCTCTCTCTCTGTCTGTCTGTCTGTCTGTCTCTCTCTCTCTCTCTCTCTCTCTCTCTCTCTCTCTCTCTCTCTCTCTGTCTGTCTGTCTGTCTGTCTGTCTGTCTCTCTCTCTCTCTCTCTCTCTCTCTCTCTCTCTCTCTCTCTCTCTCTCTGTCTGTCTGTCTCTCTCTCCCTCTCTCTCTCTCTCTCTCTCTCTCTCTCTCTCTCTCTCTCTCTCTCTCTCTCTCTCTCTTTGCCCCCCTCGCTCCTTGGCATGCTCCTTGCACGAACTCGTGTGTAACGTGAGAAGCGTAAATGTTTTGAGAATTACCTAGGAGATCAGGTTTGCCCGGCTTGAAATGCATCGTTGGCGAGTTATCTTCCTTTCTTTTTCTCCTCCTCCTCCTCCTCCTTTCTCCTGCGAACTGAAGAGAGTTGTAGATTTCGACTCGATCTCCCATCATCGAAACTTAATCTACCTATTGCGGTCTTTGCCCCCAGACGTGTGCTCTGTGCTGGGGAAAACACGTGTTCTCGTCACGAAAAGCTAAAAATTCAACCCTTTTAGGGTTGTGTTTGCATCGTTCAGTTCACAACCTGATATTCAAAGGGAATCTAACTCTGTACAACTTTAGTTGTTAAAGCTTATTTCTTTTAATGTACTGTGAACTGAAATGCTAGCATTATAAACTTGAATTATGAGAAGAAAAATAGTGCTTACATTAACTCAACTATTTCTTTTCCTTTGTTAGGGTATCTTGTCGTATATTGATGTTATGAAGTACCTTTATCTAGTAATATGTCTTTCATATCATCGCTTGTAGTCCTATCATTCACATTTACCTGCGCCTCACAACCAGTAAGAAACTCAACTCACTTGTCATCATCTCTATCACGCGTAAGCTCCCTATGGGACCAGTTCAGTCCAGGTATAGACTGCCTATGGGTCATCACCAGATAAAAAAGAAACCTTATCATAGGTTTTCAGATCGTCTCGGAGGTGGAGGAGGGTGGTTCGTGGTCTATTAGTGATGTAAGGACTTAGTGAGACATGTATTTCCACACCCACGTCTCGGTGGATGAATGGTGGATGACATTTGCTCGCCCTAGTTTGTTTGTGATGGAGCGTTGTTTCCTGGCGACAAAAATCCATGATTACTGTTAAATTTGAAGCCATTGTCAGCTAGGCTATAAATGTGTTAAAAGCTCAAACCAGGAGAGACACATATGACGTACTTAAGCCCTTAAACACGACGGCACGACCCTTGGGCACGATGGTACGACCCCTGAGCACGATAGTACGACTTTAGAGCACGACAGGACGACCCTTGGGCACAATAGTACGGCCCCTTGAGCACGATAGTACGACTTTTGAGCACGACGGTACGACGCCTTGAGCAACACGATTGTTCAGTCACGACGCATGTTGGCGTGGCATGAGAGAGAGAGAGAGAGAGAGAGAGAGAGAGAGAGAGAGAGAGAGAGAGAGAGAGAGAGTTTCCTCTGTCATTCTCACTTTGCTGCCAAATGAAGCCATCACTCTTACTGACGAAGCTTGTAACTTTCATCAAAGCTTGGAAGATGATCTCACTAACAAGGCATCAAGGGTTGACCCCAAAATGCATGAAATGATATATGCACTAAAGATCGGGGCATAGGATCCAACAAGCACCCCAGAGTGAACCAGGTAACTGTGTTTGATCTAATCACCCGCTAACGACCTCAATCGGGCAATTTGCTATGATGAACTGGCCTCCTTCTTTAGGGGAAGACAGATGCAAGAACACGTGGATATGCTTGTGATGAGACCTCCCAGTCTTTTTGTGATGAGACCTCCCAGTCTTTTTGTGATGAGACCTCCCAGTCTTTTTGTGATGAGACCTCCCAGTCTTTTCTGTTGCATATCAGTGAAGATGGGGACGCTCGACCTCAGTGCGACAAACCTCGTATATTCTCGTAAAACTCCAGTCCTTCAAAGTTTGTGGAGGTCTTATGTGACGCCTTCCTATGCATAGAGGCCCATCTATTCCTCTAAGAGACGTATGAGACATAGTTTAGGCATCCTTTTGAGGCCTTCCTATGCACAGAGGCCTGTCTATTCCTCTTAGAGATATAGTCTAATTATCCTTTTATGCAGCGATAACAAAAAAATCTTCATATCACGAATGATAGATCTTATGAATCACTAATGATCTCTCTATGTTACCTTTAAAGGTGATCTTCAACTACTTTGGGAATCTAGGATTATTACCAGAGAATTAGCCATGCTTTGTGGTCATCCCTCCCTCCACAGGAAAATGTTGGGCCAATTATAAGTTTGGCACAGCAGCGAGCAAGAGACAAACAGAGCAGAAACTTCCAGGGCCACGAGTAATGAGAATGTATCACGCTCTCCGGCGCTGAGAGAAACGGCGTAATTCGTCCTGCCCTTAATAGATGGCGTTAGGAATCGACACACAGAAGGTCTCTGGGTATTCTCGTGGCAAATGACCTCCCCGGGCCAGAGAGAGAGAGAGAGAGAGAGAGAGAGAGAGAGGTCATAGGGGAGCTGGCAGCGAGAGGGGACCTGGCAAGTTATGCAAGGCTGGGTTCAGAGGCAAGGGGAATACAGATAAAAAAAAGGGAAAATAAACAGACAATGGCTGGATTAAAACATATACGGGACAGGAAAGAGCATTCTCGGTCCAAATTATTATAAAGGATGCTATGTATTGTCGAAGTGAACATACTGATATACGAACAGAGGAAAAGGAGATAGGTAGATAGGCTGATAGATGACATAGATAGATAAGCAGATGGATGGAGAGAGAGAGAGAGAGAGAGAGAGAGAGAGAGAGAGAGAGAGAGAGAGAGAGAGAGAGAGAGTTACATCACCTCAGCTGGAAGCAGAATTATAATTCTAGCAGAAATCACGTTTGACCTCCATGCTGGCGGAGGACAAGCACCCACGCACTGGGGAAAACATCGCCAAAATTCCACTAAGGGACGCGAGGCAGTAAACAAAACATTGCACACAAGAGATGAACACCAGTGCTGCTCTGTTTTCTTTTTCTTTTTCTTGTTTTTTTTTTAGGGCGGGGTCGGGGGGGGTGGGGGGTGGCACTACAAGACCAGCTTGCAGTTGGTCTACTCTGGTTTTAGATGTAGATTAGAAACCTCCTGCTGGGGGCGTGAGCAATGATGTGGTACTACTTGCTAGGGCCACTGGAACACTAAATGTAAACCAGGACCTTCTTGCTGGGGGGGGGGGGGTGTAAGTAATGCCCTGTTACCCCTTAAGGGTCAATTGTGACACTGGATGGGGTGTGAGTAATGAGTAGCCACTGGTGGAGAGCTACTGTCACATTAAATGTATACGAGGACAATTCCTGACGGTGGGGCTACTGTCGCATTAAATGTATACGAGGACCTGCCTGACGGAGGCGAAGGAAGCCGTTAATATGATTTTGGTGAAGGGGAGAAGGAAAGGTGAGCAGTCGTCGTCAAGGCACTAACCTTATCATTCGTCTGTGGCGCAATGGGTGGGATGGGGAAGGGAAAGGTCCATCCACTGACAAAGATTAATGTTGTGTTAGTACTATAAAAGTTTTATGTATATATATATATATATATATATATATATATATATATATATATATATATATATATTACCCAGAGTAGGTCTTACTGAACTGTGTGATAAAGGAGAGAAAGAACGAAGAAATGAATCTTTTAATGCCGTTGAATAGCTGGGTAAATTTATCACGACATGGACAGGAAGACTAAAGATGGAGGAGTTTGGGAAGAGGGAAATTCATGAACACTTTCCCTTCGCCTTTAGGGAGGACACCCAAAGATCAAATCATTTTCCAGATCAAGGAAATGAAAAAAAGGCAAGCTTTCCATTGCTTGACGGACGAACAATAATCTCACTTGGCCCAAGGGAACTTTAGCCAGCAGGGTTGATATATACATACGGAAGTGAGGGTTGTTATATATACATACGGAAGTGAGGGTTGTTATATATACATACGGAAGTGAGGGTTGTTATATATACATACGGAAGTGAACATTGTATTACAAATTAATGATACCAAACGAGACAGTAAGTCAATTTAGCTTATAGGAACGACTGAGGAGATCCCTCGACGATTCGTATCTTCCTGATCGAGTGACTGTCTGGCGTTTCTACTCTGCCACCCTGCTGCAGGGCGAGTGAACGAAGGGCCTAACCCCGTCTCTGGGATTATTAACAAAAGCACTCCACACCGAAGCTGACGGGAGATCGAGTAACTCCCAGGGGAAGAAAAGGATAAAAAAAAAGGTTAATGTTAACTTATCCACTCGGCTGAAGGGAGAGAGAGAGATGAAATTTGTTCCTTAAAAAGAGTAGGTAAAAAAGAGATTCGTCAATAACTCATTTTGATGCAGGATTTCGGGCAGGGAAGTTCCTCTTGTGTGTCTATACACCAGCAAGTTTGCAAAGCAAGGGTTGTATGTGAATTATCATACCATTAAAGAAAGATATCTTTAATGTATACATTACATTTAATGTTTATTGGTGAAGGATAACGGGATATTAGTACGTATATTGTTTAAGGGCAATTGATTAAGCATCTAATTGCAGGAGAAGTGTAGATGATTCAGTTAAAATGCATTCTAATAGTAATAAGGTAGCTAAACCCATTCAGAGCACTGGGTAATAACATTCAATAAAATGATAGGATTCTTTTTTTCTATTATGCTTCCATGCAGTATTGTTGAATTTATAGTTATATGATTCTTTACATGTTTATAATACTGTATCATTTTTTTTTGTCTAAAATAATATTCACTGTCGTTTGAACACACACACACACACACACACACACACACACACACACACACACACACACACACACACACACCCCCCCACACACACACACACACACACCACACACACCCCCCCACATACACACACACCCCCCCACACACACACACACACACACACACACACACCCACACACACACACACACCACACACACACACACTCACACCCCCCCCCCCCACACACACACACACACACACACACCCCCCCATACACACACACACACACACACACCCACACACACACACACACACACACACACACACACACACAGCTTAATCTAAGAATTTCTCGTTCCAAAGGAGTCCACTTTTCCTGCCACTCAAAGGAGCTCAACCTTGGGCTGCAGGAGTCTCTAGAACGCCGTCATGAAGTAATTATATATATATATATATATATATATATATATATATATATATATATATATATATATATATATATATATCACTAACAATGGGCAGACCAACAGAACCATCTGACATGTTAATTAATTCTGTCACGTGAAGTCAGACGCGGTTATGATTTAATCATGGAAACATCGACGAGAGAGAGAGAGAGAGAGAGAGAGAGAGAGAGAGAGAGAGAGAGAGAGAGAGAGAGAGAGAGAGAGAATGGGTTATGGTACGAATGACAGATCTGAATGTATTAGCCCATTTTCAACGTATGGAAGCGATGTGTTCATATATGTATACAACCAACAATCAGGATAAGTTGTAATTCAACATATTAGTCAAGGCACCATAACCAAATTTTCCTCTAAAAATACATGATTTCTGTCTCAGGCTCAGGGCTTCGAAGTAATGGCGTCCATTAGACAAATATATATCGTAAAGATAATGTTATCGTATGCCTGGCAGTGTGCAATCAGTTCACAAACGGCCGACCAGCCCCTGCTGCCATTCGCTTGTTATGTTGATATACACCTCCACCTCAAATCAAAGTAGAATCGATGTTTCTAAGTTGAACCTATAGCTATAGATTTATCTTTTAAACAACCACTCCATATATCGTTTTAGGAATGGATGATATTATGACGTCGTAGAGCAAACAAACCCTTATTGTAGTCTCGTTTAGAGTTCACGAATGATGTATGTGTATAATGCATCATACATAAACTGTCCCGATTTAACGGACAGCTGATGAGGGAATGTCCGTTGAATCGAGGCCATACTTTATACAAAAAGCAAGATGTGCTGAAATCCCTTCGTTTCTGAAATATATTCGATTAACGAAATTTGTATAGATTCTTTGAACCATCACTATCTTAAAACAATCACATTACTATCCGATAGATATCTATTTCTTTACTCTCCAGCCTTGGAGATATTCTCCTTGATTACAATCAATAACGTTATACCACTGTCTTGTCCCTACAAAGAACACATAGTGCCACGGAGAATATCAAGACCAAATCCAGCCTATATCAGTGTTAGCTGTGTGACTCAGTGGTACTGTCCATCTAGGTTCCTCAGTGTGCCAACCAGTTGAAAGAGACTAAGTTGACAGACCAGTGAGACCCAGATTGTACGAGATGAATGATCGTATTTCCACCCACTGTCTGCAAACGACGAGACGACTCAGAGTAGATACTCCACGACAACAATTGACGACAGATAGACAGTTTCTTTTCTTCTAACGCCTGGACGACCTCCCTCCCTACTCACACCCTGAACTCCAGCGACTCCCATCCTTGCCCAACCTTTCAACTCGTTTACGCTTCCTTTATCTGAGCTGCTTCTCTATCAACTAGGCTGGCCTCCCTTACTCCTTCAAACTCTCTCTCTCTCTCTCTCTCTCTCTCTCTCTCTCTCTCTCTCTCTCTCTCTCTCTCTCTCTCTCTGACTGTCTCTACCACACCCCTCTCCTCCTCCCCCCCTCCCATCTTATCTCTTCCTCTACCGTTTCTTTCTTCAGACCTCAATGTTCCCTAACTCACATATATTCTTTTTACCTTTTTTCCCGCCCCTTGAAGATTTACATCGGTAGGCACAATGTCAGGGAACTCTACAGATCTGCAGAATGGCTTTACCCCCACTGAAATATATTTTCCTTTTCTTTAACTGAGCGGTAAAGTGAAATAGTATCTCTCTTGCTCTCTTTCTCTCACTATTTGCCTCCCACTTTCTCTTTCTCTTTCCCTTTATCTTTCTCTTATTTTTGAAATCATATTCATTTCCTTCGTTCTTTCCTAGACTTGCTTTCATCTTCTAGCACTACATTTCCTCTCTCCATCACTTCTTTCATCTCCTGTCTCTCTTAACTTTTCCTTCTATACCTGAACCATTCCATCTACTTCTCTTCTTCCCTGGTGTCATCGCTTCCACCAATCTACTTCCCTTCTTCCATGTTTCCCTCCTTTCCTCCATCTCTTCTCCCTCCATCACTCCTTCGCATCTTCCAACAATGATCATCACATCCCTCTGTCTCTTCCTTATACATTATCTCCATCCTCCTTCTTCATGACTCACTCCTCCCTCTATGTAGTCCTGGTAATACCACAATACCTAAGATTAGAAGTTTCCTGTGAGCTGTTATATCATGTATGCAATGGTGGACCCCTCGAGATTATACTGCTGTTGTCCTGTATTTGGTTACGTGCTTGGCTGAACAGTCAAAGCTCTGTTGTCCAGTGCTAAGTTCCTAGCTATGTTGAGTCTCCACTCTGTAGAGTGGCCTTAATTCTCATCTGTGTTGTTCTACTTGCTTACTTGAGTGGCCACATCAGTGGTGTCCTGTGTTATGCTGTTAGTTCTGTTCAGTGGCCATATCTCTCATCTGTGTGGTTCGAGTTGCTTAGTTGAGTGACCACCACATCTCTGTTGTCCTGTGTTGAGTTCCTTGCTCTGTCGAATGGCTAATTCCCTGGTCTGTGCTAAGTTCCCCTGGTCGATTGAGTGGCTACAGCTATATTGTCCAGTGTTGTTCCTTTCTTTTTCCGTTCAGTGACGAATCTTCTCTTCCTTTGGTACTCGAATGATACAGCATCAAACTCAACCCACACTCTAAATTGCAAATTGTCTGCCACTGGTCTTAGACTTTTCCATATTCGACGCGAAACACGTCTAATTTCTGTTGCAGATAGACTGAATTCTTTTTACTTCAGTCTCAAGAGATTCCTCGTTCTCGTAATGTCTCCTTACCCCAGAGGTAAGGAGACAACACGAGATGGAGAGGAGAACTGCTACGCCAGAATGAAGGCGTCCGTGTGTGGTTGAAATTACTGTGCGCTTAGGTTCAAAGCCTGGTTGCAGCAGTCGGTTCACAGTCAACCTAGCTATTCATCCTCCACCTAGAGCTTTGTCGAAGAAATGGACACTTTGCTTCGGCGAAAACAAATATATATATATATATATATTATATATATATATATATATATATATTCCTATGAGTCAACGGGGAAAATGAAACACGAGAGGTTCCCACGTGCACTTTCGTGTAATAATCACATCATCAGGGGAGACACAAGAGAGAAATATGTCAGTTGACATATTAAGGCATTCAGTTCCCCTTGCCGTCTCATATAAAAGAAACTGAAGCTTACCAAAGTCCTAGAGATAGTTACATTAACTACCATGGTTAGGGAGGAAACAGTCACTTTTGAATGATGACATTTCATTTAACTTGATAAAAAATAACGACTCACACAATGTATTTATTCCTGTCAACCGTTTTCTATACCGGTTGATTGATTTCTGTACCAAATGATTCATTTTCTTTTGTCGACAAGACAATAGCAGCGAATGTCAGCCCCCCCCCCCTTCCACCCCTTCCGAGAGAAATGACGCTATTACAACATTTTTCTACGTCAGTGGAAATCAAAGAAATCGGAATGCGCCTCTCCTGTGCCTTGTCGTATTCTTGAATATTTCATATGTCGACGGGAGGCGCTAGATTTATCATAACTCGAGGCGGACGGACATCTTGTGTACCCTAGGGACAACATTCCTTTCCATTCTTATGGGTCAACACTGTCCAGGTTATGACGTACGGGTCAGCACTGTCCAGGGTTATGACGTACGGGTCAGCACTGTCCAGGTTATGACGTACGGGTCAACACTGTCCAGGTTATGACGTACGGTTCAACACTGACCAGGGTATGACGTACGGGTCAACACTGTCCAGGGTATGACGTACGGTGCAACACTGTCCAGGTTATGACGTACGGGTCAACACTGTCCAGGTTTTGACGTACGGTTCAACACTGTCCAGGTTATGACGTAAGGGTCAACACTGTCCAGGTTTTGACGTATGGGTCAACACTGTCCAAGTTATGACGTACGGGTCAACACTGTCCAGGTTATGACGTAAGGGTCAACACTGTCCATGGTAGATGTGTGTAATCATACAGAGATGTAAGGCTTCCTGAGTGTAATTCGTGATCCAAATGAACTTTAATAGTTACGTACAAGATTTGACGTTGACTGGAGAGGTGATGGATGGGATAAAAAACACGTGAGACTTTTTCCTTACAGAAAATTCATAAATACACGAAATGTTCCTGTGTCTTGTACACATATTTCATCATATTGCTAAAAGGAATGATTATTGTGCTGCTGTGCTGTGGGCAAAAGCCACTAGATTCATTTACATCAATCAATTCAAATAAATCAATACACCTACAGGTTTATATATATATATATATATATATATATATATATATATATATATATATATATATATATATATATATATGCAGATTACTACTAAACTTTGTTTCTGATAGAACGCCAGACTTACAACGAAAACCTTAGAATAATCTAAAGTCCGAACAAATATGCATGATCTTCGCTCAAACGCACCGACGATTCTCATATAAACTTTTCATGTTACAGACTTTACAACCTTACTCACCCTTGATCCACATGTTAATTTTGTAGCTGTCTGGGACCCTCAACATGTGCAAGGGTCCTGGGAGACAGATTTTACTGCCTGTTTTATCCTCCGTGTTTCAGCACCAGGAAAGTCCCTGACGAGGTTTTGTGGCTATTCATGTGCTTATGGCTGGAGGAGGATGGGTGTAATGGGATGTGGGGGGTGAGGCATGGTCTGTCAACCTTATCCTCCTTGTCTGTCATTTGTCTCTCTGTCTCGCATGCTAGGTGGGACGGGTTGCGCTCCTCTATCTCTGTCTGAGTGTCTGTCTCTTTCGTCTGTTTCCACTGTCTCTCCTTCTCTCTCTCTCTCTCTCTCTCTCTCTCTCTCTCTCTCTCTCTCTCTCTCTCTCTCTCTCTCTCTTTTTTGGTTTGTTACTTCTCTCTCTCCTTCTCTCTCTCTCTCTCTCTCTTTTTTGGTTTGTTACTTTCTCTCTCTCTCTCTCTCTCTCTCTCTCTCTCTCTCTCTCTCTCTCTCTCTCTCTCTCTCTCTCGTCTCCTGGTGCCCCAAACTTGAGCAAATGGTTGCATAATTCACAAACTTTCCCAGTTCTTCCGGCATGACGATGCTAACTCACACACAGCTCTTGCATAACCTTCGTACATTCCCTTTCTGAAGTTCAGAAGGCCAATATCCTACTCCTATCCTGAAGTCTGGCATAGTGTTGTGATGAAGTGTTTCTGAATGTATTGGTTCAATGCAGTAACTATCATTCTTGGATATACACAATGCGTTATGTATATTTCCTAATCATTCGTGATATAGTCGATATCACTCTCAATCATACATTAGATATCATACCTAAACAAAGATAGCACAATATATACTATTTCAAATCACACATACGTAATATAGACGATATCATGATCATACACAATGCAGTAGATATCATTCACAATCATGCAGAACATAATAGATATCATTCCTAATCATACATTACTACAGTAGGTACAACACCTAATCATGATGTGTACTGTAGAAAGTATATCGAATCATACAAATGTAATGTAGATCCTTCTCACACCTGTTCAGAACTTCACAGCAATATGTCATGGAGCAGGAGGGACCTGATGGACTTCAGACCGAAGTTCCTCAACAAGAATGCAATCCTTTTAGTCCAATGTCAAGGATGCAGCCACACCGAAAGTGAACTTTCACATGCCTTGGAGCCTCATGGAGTTCTGTAACACCTGTCTATCTATTTCTCTATCTCTCTATCTCTCTGTCTGAATATATATATATATATATATATATATACATATATATATATATATATATATATATATATATATATATATATATATATATATATATTTGTGATGGAGGTATGTCTGTCGATATATTCATACAAATAATACACTGAGCACCACACACACTGGGAATGGCAGTCACATATTTCATACTAATATCAGATTTTGGAACGTTATTTAGTAAAACGATAATGTTATTCTCCGGTTTATGAAAAACATTTAGCGATAATCTCTCTCAAACATATGATCCATTTCAACTAAATTTTGTATACATAATAGTCAGTTTGTGGAACATGGTATGTGCTGGTGTGTGTGAGGGAGGGAGGGAGCTCGGGACCAAATGTGGCAATAGAGTGAAATGATAAATACATCCTTCTATCATTGGCCATCGGAAATATACTGTACCTCGCTAAACGAAACACATCAAGTTTAAAATTCACGACAGTTGACGTGTTGACATTGTTGGCCCAAAAAATTTTCAGTTTAGGGGAAAAAAAATTGTGGTAGCAAAATGTTATTGTAATGGTATAGTGTACTAGAATATAGTGGTAGTGCTGGTGTGTGTGTATATATATATATATATATATATATATATATATATATATATATATATATATATATATATATATATATATATAAAACAGTTGCTTGATGTGACATTCCAGAAGCATAAATGCATCATATGTGAGACCTTATCCTACTCCCTTAATATATATGACATATGCAGGATGCGCTATATATATATATGTATACATATATACAGGGTACATCAAGCGTAGGAAGCAGCGTGTGAGGAACACGGTGCGTGCAGGACATACAGGGTGAGCCAAAACAATAACCACAAGGCCAAGCTGGGCCAAACAATCGAAGGCCAGCCAGTTAACTTGCTCATAAGGTGGTAACCCAATTTGTCGTCCGATGTCGTGTTCAGACTGTCCATGTTACCTTAGACCAGGGTGGTGGCGGCGACGGGCGGTGCTTCCATCTCTCTCTCTCTCTCTCTCTCTCTCTCTCTCTCTCTCTCTCTCTCTCTCTCTCTCTCTCATCTATAACCCCCTCCATCGTACTCCTCTTCATATTCTTTTTTTCTTTGGGTAGTGAGTGGAACAGACCTCCCTTGTCTTTTTACCACACTCTTTTCCTCTTTCTCATTGCATTAAATACTTTATACTAGGTATGCATATGAAGCCTCATAATGAGGTCACACGCACACACACACACACACACACACACACACACACACACACACACACACACACACACACACACATTGTAAACATAGAACAGAATAGGAAACACATATCTATATACACGCACACAAACATTCAAAGGAGTTACAGAGTAGAACATAGAAAACTGTCCAGTTTTTTAAGAGAAGACCTTAGACACACACACACACACACCCACACACACACACACACACACACACACACACACACACACACACACACACACACAGAGTAAAAGAAAAAGAAACAGATAGACAGACAGACGGGAGCAGAGAGTGGGGGAGCAGTAGGAGGAGGGAGAGAGAGAGAGAGAGAGAGAGAGAGAGAGAGAGAGAGAGAGAGAGAGAGAGAGAGAGAGAGAGAGAGAATCGAACACCGTTGCCTACAAGAATAAATGCAAAGAAATGTTTTACACTCTGGACCAGAAAGAAATCCATACAATAGTTTTTTTTTTTTTTGCTTAGGGTGAACCAGACAGATGACGAATGTTTCCTTTTTCTCATTTCTTTCACCAAAAGCTCATAAAACCCATAAAAAGATATTCCAGGGAAGTTTCAGGGGGGAAAGTAGCATTGGGTGGGAGCTTTCGTGTAAGATTTTCTCTATTCCTCTCAGTCATCCACATCAAGACAACGTAATGGGCAGTAGACTCGTTTTCTTCTTTCCAGTTTATACCTTTTATGGTTAACCTCATAGAAAGAAAATGGTGTTTGTGTCTCAGCCATGATGGAGATTAAGGCGATATCATCCAACTCAGGAATGATATAAGAAAAGGATATTCCTGTTGATCCGATGAAAGGAAGATTACTGAACCCATTAGAGCAACTGGAAGAAACACAAATCCTCCTTCCCCTCCGCAGGGAGACGAGGAAGGGTAGTCTTTTAATATCTTTTTTTTTTCATTGAGGGTCATAGCATGCTGCCCTCCGTTGGCGCTGTTGAATTGCCTCGGTTTGGTGGGATGTGGTGTATGTCTCCCACATGGAACTGCTAGTCCCTACTCGTAACATGCCTTAAGACACCATTTCTGTTAAATGTGAAAAAGAAAAATGGGTCAATTGCCTGAAATGGAAAGAGGTACGTAACAGCAGATCCAGGAGTGGTTGGACGTGTCAAGTGTTGTACCTCAGGGATCAGTCTTAGGGCCAATTCTGTATCTGATTCATAGTAATGAGAATCATTCTCAGAAATGGTGCATAGTGAGTGTATGTAAAGACCAGATCCTCCCAGGGAAAATGGTGATGGCCACGAAGTGGTAATATATAGATAGATATATGTCTTTGGCGTGCTGTTACAAGTAAAAGGTGTCTTTTGGATATATTTGATATGCCTGGAGAAAGGATAATTAACGTTTTAAGAAAGGTACCCCTTTTTGAAAATAAAAGACTAAAGAATCGTTAAACTCATCAACTCTAATGTGAACTACTTAAGCTAAATATGACAGAAATTAGGCTTCCAGTAATACGATCATACAAAGGAAACCAATTATAGATATCATTTATACCAACGAATGATAGTTAAAACAATAGAAATTGCCTAAGGTTTTAAATGCATATCACAAACTTTTCTTATGATTTCAGATTTATAGAAACAATGACTTTAACCATAGTTATAGAAACAAGTGTTATAATTGTATTTGCTACAGCTGTGTTTGACACACAATGTAATTCTAACGACAAATGATTTGCCAAAAGCATTATGAATCATACAATTATACAGTTCACAATTTCATTAGCTACAGAAACAAGTTTTAGAGTCCTTATTTGTCCCCCTCCCCCACACCCAATGAAAATAAATAGATACAATACCGAGATCAGATAATCAGATACGAAAATCTAATTCCACTCAGAGGGGAAGCCAAAAAAATAAGAAAAAGGTTCCGATCCTAACCATAAGGGATCCGATCCTCGGATCGATGATGGAAAAGCAATAGCTTTCACTGTGAAGGAAGATCCAAGACCAAATGCTGATTCCCTCGATACGACGAGTATGTATGTAAATGGGGAATGAGACCCGCTTGTCTACTTACATAAACACGATAAGTCTATATGTAAATGGGGGAATGGGACCTACTTGTCTACTTACATAAACACGACAAGTCTATATGTAAATGGGGGGGAACGATCTTGCTATAAAACTGTGTAAACATGGAGCTCGCCTTACATTCAGTGGAATCTATCTTCTGCTGTTGACTTTGGCAAATCATTTTATGTTAATAAAGACAAAGGATGAAATAAAAAGAAAAATCTTTTTTGGTGATTAAAAGAGTCAGGATGCTAGTGATTTCTCTACTAGCTTTTGCAATCATAATTGATCAATTCTGAGAATATATTAATGATTTCCAATAGTAATTTCTTACGTAGTACTAGGAATTCTGATTACTTACATAGGCGTAATTACTAGTCCCAAAGAATTACTCGATACCTAATTTGAAATTTGCAAAAATTAGCTCAAATTGAAACGATCCTGAATCATTTTGTTTCACTGGTTTTATCTTGGAATCACTCACGGATACGGAATTGATCGCGCTGATAACAGATTGTCTGGCATAAGAGGAGTTTATAAGAGCAGAGTGGCGTAAGTAAGAAAATCTTTAGGTAAAAAACGATTCAAGTGATTGGATTTTCAGTTGCTCTACTCTCTCTCTCTCTCTCTCTCTCTCTCTCTCTCTCCGTTATTAGAAAACTTTCGAGCGGGAGTATCATTTTTACAAAGAAAAAAAAAAAAAAGAACTGAGCTTCGCAAAGTCTCGGGTATCCGACGGTTGTTGAAATATCATAAAACATCCAGCGTAAGAGAAAAGGTTTTCAAACGAAGAGATTCTCTGTTCCGTAAAACTGTTAACTCTCTTCTACCTCTAACGCTGAAACGGGAGAGATACGTCGAAGCCAACCCCTTGAAAAAAAAGATAAATAAAATGCCTTGTCTAAGTTTTACGCATCTGGGTCGAACTTCTGACACCATTTCAAGACGTATGTGGGTGATGCCTCTGGGCTCTGGGGCGTCTTTGCAACTCGTAACTGTTTCTGAATTAGAGCGATTGAAGCGAGGACTCGGCAATCAGTGTAGCCGGGAGTGAGACAGATATAAATGCAAGGGGCATGGATTTAATTACGTGGAGTGTGAGTCGAAGAAAACTTTTTTTGCATGGGATGTGATGGACGGATGTCGGGCGTGAAATGAGATGCTGTCTACGAGAAATAAGAACAAATGTCAGTTGAATATATGATTTAGGTTCTATCAAATCCAGTATCTTTGATGATGAAGCTAGTGATAAAGGGACGTAAATTGACTTGAATGGAGGAGAGTCTAAGGACGATAAACAAATGGTTGATAAGTTTATCAAATCTTGTCTATCGTGGCGTCTTTTATCTCTGTTCCCCTCCCCGGGGTCACCCACTTGGCTCACAGTGACAGAAAAAAAATGCTGTTTGCAAACTCCTTGAATCAGATTTCTCACAATCTTTGGGAGTTTAATTTCCTCTCTCCCTTTCTCTCCTCCTTGCTCTTTTCCTTCTTCCTCCCTCCCTTTCTTCCTTCCACTCCTCCTCCCTTCCTTCCTTCCTTCCCTCCTTCCTTCCTTCCTCTCTTTTCTCCCTTCCTTCCTTCCTTCCATCCTTCCTCTCTCTCCTCCCTTCCCTCAAATTTTTGATCATCTACCACACTGTCGTTCTCGTTGTCCAGGTTATCTCCACCTTGAGATCTTGGCACTCTCCCTACTTCGATGTTTACCCTGAGACAACCAGGCCTCTCAGGAGGGTCTTCCCACACCACACAGCACCTTCAGGTGCGACGTCGCTCTGCTTATTCTTCCCTCAACTCTTGATACTCCCTGAGCAGTGGTGGTCGCTTGAGAAGCAGAATCTCAACACGAATCATCATGATTCCTGGATGAACAAAGCTGTGGGATTTTCTCTTTATTCTTCCGTCTCCCATTCGTCATATGACCTTTCCATCTTTAAGGCTCCGGTCTACAAAAGGCCAAGGAATTTGCGGTAATCTCTGGATTCTTTCCTCATACTTGATTTTCTTTCTCTTTTCGTCTGAGATTCTTAAGATAAAGACATGTTTACATCACCCGGATCACGCCGGGTGCTACTATGCAAGTTACCCAGGGAGCTTAGATTACTCTCCCTCTATGTTCTTTGTACGATTCTTTTTTTTTTTTACTTTTAGTCTTTATTTTCTCATGCGTCCGAGACGTCCACGAATAGGGTATGACTTGATCATGGCATGTCGACCACTGCTACTCTCCCTCCTCCTCTCTCCTCGTCCTCTCCTCCTCCTCCTACTCCTACTCCTCCTACACCTACTCCTCCTACTACTACTACTACTTCTACTACTATTTCTACCACTAGTACTACTACTATACTATTTCTAGTACTACTATTATACTACTGCTTTTCCAACTACACCTGCTATTACTACTACAGCTATTCCTACTACTACCACTATAATTCCTACTATGACTACTGTTTCAACAAATACTGCTACTACTACTACTACTACTATTACCACCAAAATCATGGGCTTCTTAAAAAGAAGACAAGTGTTTACTGAGGTGAGAAGTTTCCTGACTCGTGTTGTATACACTAAAGTACAGCAACACAACTTCGTCAGGTACAATCAGGAAAAAGATATTCGAGTCTCTTTTCCTGGTCAAGGTTGAAACACTGTCCTTTTCCCTTCTGCCATGTTGTCCTACTTTCCCCTGATGTTCTCTGCCGCTTCTAACTTTCACTTCAGCTGCAGAATTTTCTCTTTACCGACGGATGTAAACCTGGGAGAACCCCTCTTGGTAAAGGATTAAGGGGCTCCCTCCTAAGGAGGCCCCCCCCCAAAAAAAAAAAAAAAAAAAAAATCACCAGAAGCACATAACAACTTTAAAGGGAATTTTCACAAATGCCAAGACATGACAGAGGCTGTGCAAACCTCAGGTGGACTTAAAAGAGCGCCTAAGTAAACTCGCTGTGAACGTGGTGAGGGCTCGACCAGTTCATTACGCCACGCTTTAAAAGCATCAGAAGAGAGTTTAATGAGCTACCCAGAGCTGGAGGAGTCTGAGGTGCGGAGGCTGGCATTTACGAATAATTTAGCAAGTATTCCTTCGCTGTGCAAAGGCAACGGAATGCAAAAGCAGCACCCGGCTGTGGGCTGAAGTCTTCCTTCCTTCTCTCTCTCTCTCTCTCTCTCTCTCTCTCTCTCTCTCTCTCTCTCTCTCTCTCTCTCTCTCTTGAAGCCGAGTCCTCTCTCATATGAAGACGAGATTAGCCGCTCCCTTGTGGGACGAAGGTCGTGGTGGGAATGGTGAAGGGGGCATATATGAGTGGCCATCTATCTATGTCACTGAATTTGTAACCACATACTTAGGGTGGATCGATGTATATAGGTGGCCATCATTATAACCATCGATGTATGTTTGGTATCATTTACCCCGTTACCTTTACCATGGAATGGTTCCAGTGTACAAAACTGCACCTTGGATGGAAATTATTAACTGGGTGACTGGCCTTCCTTGACCCGACTCCAGAAGTTTGGAAAGGTCGAAGATGCCTTAGAGATAGCTTTACTTCCCTCACTACACTCTCGACCATCATTCAAAGGAATATATGTCTTTCTCTAAGCTCATCCCTTATGTCTATCTACCTAAAGAAATAAACTGAAATAAGATGAATGACGAACAAATATTGGAGGTAGTCTTCTCCTGTTAGCCAATACAGTCGTTTCTAAGACAGAAATAAAACTAGGAAATTACATTTCTCTCAGAAATGTACACAAACCTGAGTGTACTACAGGTGACCTACTTCAGCAAGTGCTAAGCTGGAGTGGGATGACATTTCTTTTGACATAGTTACGACAGACGGTAAATGTCCAGAGCAATTTACAACCGAGGGAGCTGGCCTGACGCAAACGTTTCACAATTCTTCCTTCACGACAAACGCAAGTGGATAAGTCCTCAGGGATCGATCCCTGCTTTGCTTTGTAGGTGACTGAAGATTAGTTCGTTGTGTTCTGAGTCGTCCCAGACCCATAAGGGCGTCATCTGTAGGGATTTTGTTGTTCATGTGTGGACGATTCTTCCCCCAGCTGGACAGTTGGCCACTAGACACATTATGTCTGGACAATTCACTCCCAGACAAATCAGACTTCGTATATATATATATATATGTATAGATAGATAGATAGATAGATAGATAGATATGAAATGTATGAATCGTTGTGATAAAATGTTCGTTTTGCGTCGTTGGAGTGGTGTATAGGCCTGTAGTTCTAGCATTCCGGTAATGCATTGTTCTCTGACGATTCGTTCAACTGTGAATTGTCCAGAGGCAAAATGTCCATTTGTAAATTTCCCAGTGACGAATTGTCATATGTCCGCTCTATAATTGTTTTCTGACAATGGTGTGATAAATAACCTTCATAAGTCCCCTCGTAAGATAATTTACATCATAACTCCATTACAGAACACGGGTGTACACACAGGGAGGTAATGGAATGTTGGTGTACCCAACAATGAATTGTGTTTTGAGTTGAAATGCAACACAAGGAATCATTCATCTTGCCACGCATGATTTGAATGATTACGAGGGTCATGCATGTTTTCCTAACTCTATTGCTGAATTACGGCCACAGAATTTCAGGCATTTATTTAGTGACTTCAGCAAGAAAATAAATAGAAAAGGTATCTATAAGATATTTGTCATGCCGTATAATATATCATTGCGAGGGTTCTAATGATATGAAAAGAATGACCACCTGAATTAGATGTTTTACATTTATCAGCGACTAATGATATTATAAATTTATCAGCGACTAACGATAAATGAAAGAGCCTGATTATCAATACCCACCATAATCATAGATTACCATCATCATAGACATTAAAACTGAATTCTCATCATTCAGAACAGAAATTATTATGATGGTTATTTCGCGCGGCAAACGTCAGTATATATTATATATATTCAAAAACAAATAAAGCCATTGCTCATTTTGGTTCTAATGATACGTTTGATATATGAAGTATACCAATAACAGAAGGGATAATAAAAAAAAAAGAGCTTATTGGGGTTTCAGAGAATTTGACCTGATGAACCTTTGACCTCTGGTCGAGATAACAGCTAAAACGAAGTGGTTCCATCGAGATCAAACAGTTTAGTAAATCATACTATTCGGGATCAGCAGTTCTGTGGGCTTCAGCTGACCTCGTCAGAATGATCCGTATATATCATGTATAAAACAGCAGAATGACCCGTATATATCATGTATAAAACAGCGACTCTTATAAGCCATTGTGACACATCCATAAACCTTTATCATTTGACCCTATACTGGGAAGAGTTCGCATCACAGCTGCGATGACCAAGGATCCACGAGATATCACAAGACACAGACTGCTGTGCTATAGCTCAGGCTGGAGAGATGTGGTATTGATTACCTGTGATAACCATATGATAACGAAAGGTTGTACGTAGATCTGTGTCAGTGGGTAAGCCTGATCTAGTGTTATTGATCACTTGTAACAACCATATGATAAAGAAGGGTTGTAAGTATATATATGTCAGTGAGGTGGCATGATTTACCAGCTAATTTCTGAAAAATGTAAGTAGGATTGTGTTGTTAAGTAAGCAGCATTTATCTGCTTGTTGCTCAAGAACACTTGAAGTAGATTATGTCAATAAGTAAGAGGAATCTATAGATTTTCCACCCAAACAAACGTAAGGTTGTTAGATCTATCTTAACGAGTTAAATAGCATCTATCTTTCCGCTCCACCTCAAAAAAAAGTAGTTGTAAATAGAACCATATCAACAAGTGGGCAACGTCTGCTAGTAAGTTCCACAAGAATGCTATATGATGTGTGCCCATGTGTAAGCAGGAGCAGCTAACGTTCATCTGGTCCCTCCTCCGCCTCACAGATGTACTGGTAGATGTGGAACTAGAGATCTCCATACCTCTCCACCTCTCTCTCTCTCTCTCTCTCTCTCTCTCTCTCTCTCTCTCTCTCTCTCTCTCCAGGCGGCGTCGAGGAGCATTCTAAGATGAACGGGCAGCAGCAGTTCCTGTTATGTGCGGTCGCTCGGGTCAAAGACGAGGGAGGGAGGAGTGGGTTGCTTGCTTGCTTGCTGGAGGCGAGCCATCTGTTCGCTAATTGTTCCTTCAGATTATGGTTGATGGGCGGACTTTGAAGGCATCTCTCTCTCTCTCTCTCTCTCTCTCTCTCTCTCTCTCTCTCTCTCTCTCTCTCTCTCTCTCTCTCTCTCTCTCTCTCTCTCTCCCCACACACATACACACACACACAGTTATGCACTCTGTTCGTTAATTGTTCCCTCGTCTGTAGAACAATGGACCCAGAACTATATGATGCGAGACCCCCTGACGTATCAAAAAGAAAAATTGATTGCTCGATTGGTAGTTTCAAAACGAGGTGCTGTTGGTAGTTTAACGTAGGGGCACTATGGACGGAACATTCTTCTCTAACTAGGTATAGTCATTATCAAAAGTACAGACCTTAGAAGGAGAGAGGATAATCAAAGGACTGAAGGATAAATTTCTTGCCTCACCGAACTCTAAACAGAACCTATTATTCAGTCGAACTTTAATTGCAGTAATTCATATTTTCCATAGCATTGTTTTTCTATGTACTTTCTAAGCTTGAAAACGTAATTCCCTTATAACTACAGATCAGAAATTAGGTCTGTTGTCTTTAGCAAAGTTCTAACAATGAAAAGAATTATGGAAACCTTTTCCAACATTGAATATGAGTTTGGTTTATGTACGAGATGTTCAGTATAGCAATTTACCTTCTTATGTTATAATTTATTCAAATTTCCGTTAGTTTATGGCTAGTAATCAGATATTTACACATCGCGAGTACAAACAAAAGACCCACTTAATTTTTTTTTTAGATCATGATCGAACAATCGTAATTCAGAGCCGAGGAGATCCATACCACTAGAACAATTATAATTGGCCAGAACTTCACGGTGGTAACTTTTCATCTACTGCCACAGTTATAAGTGGATAAGTAGAGGTTGAAATTAGCTAATACCACTAACTTCCCTACGAACACTGATGAAGGCATTGGGAAAAAAGCAAACAGGCAATAGCCAATCAACATAACTTTGCGAGAAGTTGCAGGGAACATGGGAAACTCCGTTCCATAACGTGCGAATTTTATGGGTCTCAAGTCCTTATTAAAAGGATTAGTGTGGGATTCCTTCATCCACTCTCCCTGGAGGCTATTACATCCTTAATCAATCGAAGGATACGAACCAAAATCACTTTAAGGGGGTATAGCAGGGTGAGATTAGACCTTGGGGTCAGGCTATACAGCAGCTAGACTTCTGTCGAGTAATGAATTAAGATATCGTGATGATGATAAAAAATGGTCGTAATCGCATTCATAAGAGGATTTACAGAATTTACTGTGAAAAGGACGGGGTAGAATTCATCAATAGTATAGCTATAAAGGAACGTTCTTCTAAACACGAATCGTTGATGGTAGAGAGTGTGAAAGATACGGGTTAGCTTTGATAACACTGTTCGTTCAACCGATGCGAGAGAAGGCAAAAACTTAGATGGATCTTAATGAAGAATCTACGGAAAAAGAAATACTCAATTTTGAGCTAGAGATATGGAGTTCCATTGTGAGTCTTCAACACTACACATACGAAAGACACAACACCTACCTCCTCGCCTACCTTGCACGTACCCTACTGTGATAAACACACTTCACCTCATTCGATAAACTTCTATATGAATAGAAGTATATTGTAGTAAATCATATACACAAGTGAAGCACTTATACAAGTAAACTTGCTGGAGAAATAAACCCAGAAGCTCCCAGCTTTCAACTGTAATTCAAGCCATTTTCAAGGATCCTTGAAAAAGGCCTTAAATTACAGTCGAAAGCTGGGAGCTTTTGCGCTTATTTTTCGAGAGCATTAACTAGAGAGAGAGAGAGAGAGAGAGAGAGAGAGAGAGAGAGAGAGAGAGAGAGAGAAGCAGCAGCTTCACACCACAATATCAAGGCCACTCCATCTCTGTCCCGAAACAATTATCGCTTCCCTAAGAACGTGCCAGTCTTTGGACAACCTCCTAGCGGCTGACGAAGAAGAAAAAAAGTAATACATGCTGATAAAAGTGTTAAACGAAGGCTCGTTATCCACACTAGACCCTTCAGAGACCAGAGGGAGAAGAATAGCCCCTTTTGTTCTCCAGGACGTCTATAGATGAAAAGGGGTCTTGGATTTTACTTGGGCACTTTTGATCTCTGTAAAGGAGTTTGAATGAAATGTCTTTGAACCCTAGCTTGGAGAAAGGGGGGTTTCTGGTGTAAAAATCTTTATAAAGGAGTGCAGGTCGAAAAATACTGGATATAGAGCTTTGACACCCTTGGCGTATATGAAACTTCAGTTCACAAATCTATCCTCACTTTGAATAGAAGGTTTATGTATTGTGGTAAATCTGTCGTCAATTCTTCTGTTCCAGTCTCACTATTATATATATATATATATATATATATATATATATATATATATATATATATATATATATATATGTTTACAATCATTATTTGTGTACTTAATTACCTATTGGCACAGTACAAAGGGAGAAAGGTCGGAGTTCTGTCTGATGAGCTTTTGCTAAATATCTCAAGTTTTCAGACATTCCTCTACTGTCATCGTCTACAGGTTACATATCAGCTCCTTTCATTCATCCACTCGCCTAGTGTTATGAAGAAACTACCCCAGTATATTTTTTCTTAACAAGTTTCTTGATTAATTTCTTGCCTTGGCCCCTCGTTGTGATGTAGTAATTGCGTATTGCGAAAACCACGTTCACTGTCGACATCACTGAAATGGTTATGAAACGTGAAGATTTTCATCAAGTCATCCTATACTTTTCCTTTTCTACGGTGGGTCAATTTACGGCCCATAACCTCTCACTGTGGTTGAGCTCACTTAATTCTTGGACAATCTTCCTTGCCCACCTCGGGATCTCATCCATGAGTCGTGCGTGAATCTAGAACTGAAGTGACCCAACTTGGACAGCATTCTATGACTGTGGTCTGGTGTACGTTATCAGTTGTTTGCACGATATATCCTGATACATTTCAAACGGCTTGTCAAATGAATGTATTTGTGCACTCATCCTCAGCGCATTAGAGAGACGTTGCATGGCTACCATGAGCACATGGTTAGATCAGTGTCCTTAAAACATTCCAAGTCTTTTCTATAAATCTCAAAGCTTTCCAAAATCTCTCCTGCTCGCTCCATCTGGTTGGTGTTGCGAACATTGTGTCTTCCGCAGTGAAAACACTTTTATTTTCTGTGTGTGTGTCTGTTTGTGTGTGTGTGTGTGTGTGTGTGTGTGTGTGTGTGTGTCTTAACCAATCTCTCTCTCTCTCTCTCTCTCTCTCTCTCTCTCTGTGCTCTATCTGGCTTACAGCTGCTCGAACCATTAGCTCTGAGCCGAAACAGAGAACACGTCTGAAACCGTCGTTGCACACACACACGCACAACAACACACACTCACTCTCACTTTCTGTCGAGTTGATTTTCTTCTTCCTCTGCACAAAGACAATATAGAGAGATCTTTTTCGTTCGATTAAAAGACAGATTCGACTTAGGATGAAAATGTGAAGTAATGTAACAATACAGTTTACCGATGTCTGCTGCCTCCAAGAGATATATCAACGAGAGGCTAAAGTCTTCAGTAGGGAGAGAGAGAGAGAGAGAGAGAGAGAGAGAGAGAGAGAGAGAGAGAGAGAGAGAGAGAGAGAGAGAGAGAGAGCTTTTACCGGAAGTTACAGATAACGTGTCCATAATGTAGGAGGCTGGATCGCCACACTTCCAAAAGTTCTGATAAGGTGTAACATCCCGAGACATCGCCCCGTCAAGGTGGCATTCATAGTTCATCCAGGCACCACCTCCTCCCTCCCAAATCCGGTCCTCCCTTCCGTCTCCGAGGGCCACACCCTCCCACTCTCCCACTCTCCCAAGGCGACCGTACGGATTGTAGTAGCAAATGGCAGCAGGTCTGTAGTCAAGCGAGATATGAAACGTAAATGTATAATGTGAGATGGCGGGAGATGGAAGCTAATGGAGACGGTGGCAGGGGAGCGATGTCTGATGGAAGGGAGGGGGGGGGGGAGAATACGGCAGAAGGAAGGGAAGGGGAAGGGAGGAATGAAGGAAGGAGATTAGGGGAAGAGTACATGAGGGGAAAAGTATAAAAGGATGAGGTATGGATGGTAGAGTGAAGGAAAGGAAGGGAGGAGAGAGAGAGAGAGAGAGAGAGAGAGAGAGAGAGAGAGAGAGAGAGAGAGAGAGAGAGAGAGAGAGAGAGATCTAGGCCTACGGGACACCTGAGCATTAACCTCCTAACTAAGTTATGCGGTCTAATTACGTAATTAGCAAGGCTGACAGTAGTATTAGAATGACCGTAATGTGTTCTCCCTACGTACCTCGTCTTCTGCTGGGTCCGACGCCATTCCATCTACGACAGATTCTTGCGTCGCAATGCTCAATGTTGAAGCATTTTCCTCCTCTCTCGTCGCTAGATTACGTATCTGTGGTTAACGTGTAATTACCTCTCTAGAATCACCTATTTGTACTAGACGAGGAGGGAGTTCTCTACACTTGTGGTGCCACGTCTTTTTGAAAATTTCTACTGTCACGTAACCTTTTTAAAAAAAAAGGTGTGTAATCTGTTAGTATTTGTGTTTATCTGTGTGTGTGTGTGTGTGTGTGTGTGTGTGTGTGTGTGTGTGTCAAAAGGCATATACATTCAAGGTGTTTAATATTCAGGGGAATTTTTTTTCAGTCTCTTACTTATATTTTCTATATATACGATGTTGGCTACAATATATTCATGACGCATAAAGATTAAGCAAAACCACTCGCTCACACTGATGTCTCTCTTAAAGGAGTCAGAGAACCGCTTATATTACCAATCATTAAATGTAATTGAAGTCATCAGAGGCATGAATTTTTCCCAGTTACACTACAAAAGTAACTTTAAATCTGAGATTAAAAGCAGACATTTAAGGACACTTAAAATATCTCTCTTTTAAAGCACCAGCCATTGAAGCTTATCATTCCTTGTGTTTTAATACCTCTCTCTCGTGAATGGCACCAAATTTTGAGACTTATTATTCGTAGTTTTGAAATAAGTCTCGTACGTGAATGGTACGAACTGTTGAGACTTATTATCCCTCGTATTTCAATAAGTAAATCGTGTGAATGACATTAACTTTTGAGGCTTGTGATTCATGGTGTTTGAACAACTCTCGTATGTAAATGACAGCATTCAAAACGCCAAGAAAAAAAAAACTGGTAAACTCAAGATGTTGAAATCATCACCAGTTACAAATGAACTCTGCCAAAGATTGACGTATTAATCACCACAGGAATGTAATCAGTCCCTTTACTTTACTGTAATTAGGTGATTTGGCTTTGGAAATCCGAGACAGTAAAGTTTATCCAGTTTTTGAGTTGCATGGAAGAACCTGTTAAACCAGTCATGTCTTTTATGTGGTCGAAAGGTAAAAAGGACTTTGAAAAGAATTATTCTAAAACCATCTAGGAATTTGATTAGAAATATTTTAGGGTTATTCATTAGTTTCAACGTATATATTTACTCTAAACACATACGGAAAAAAATTGATAAAAGATATGATTAAAGACTGCTCTCACAGTGTGTATCACTATATAATTGACGTTTATACTATATATATATATATATATATATATATATATATATATATATATATATATATATATATATATATATATATATACAGAAAAAAGAGACCTTTCAATATATTTCACTTTAAAACAAAAGAGTTTCTTGGTCTATAATATACCACGAAATTTCGACCTGCAGTTTCAATTTTCTTTTTTAAATTAGATTTGCTTTAAAATCTATGAGTGTATAAATTCGATTAAACCTGGACTTGATTTGTGAAAAATGTGCTCAACCTTATTTAGTCTGCATGTCTGGAATATTTTCAGTCGCATTTAGATTCAAATTGTTTCGATAATTTCTTTTTTTTTTTCATTGTGACATGAAATGATTTCACATTTCACCAACACTTCATTAGGGAACGTCAAAATATTACTGTATCTGTGGGACTTTATCACAGAAGTGTATGTGGACATTGCTGTGTTCAGAAAGGATATATATATATAAGTCTTCTGTAATTTCAACTCCATTTATTGTCGATCAGTTCATGCATTACCATCTCTTGTTCCTGCCATTATTCTCTATAATATATACAAAGTTTTCGAGTAATGATAATAATGATAAGAACAATAATGATAATAACAATGATAATAATGATAATAATAATAGTAATAATGATAATGATAATAATAGTAATAATAATAATAATGATAATAATAATAATAATAATAATAATAATAATAATAATAATAATAATAATGATAATAATAATAATAATAATAACTATAATAATGATAATAATGATAATAATTATGATAATAATAATGAACATAATAATGATAATAGCAATGATGATAATGATAATAATGATTATCATAATAAGATTGGTTATAATAATCATGATAACAATGATAATATTGACAGCAATAATTATGATAATGACAATAATAATGATTAAAAATAATGACAAAAATTATAGTGATACGTATAATTCATGTCCCTTTTATCTTAATCATCAAATTGTGATATACTCGTGTTTTCACTAAATTATATGAACATGAGAACACTAAAGATTAAACAGACCTCCTCTGTCTCAATCACTATTAGATATGACATATACATGTATGCTCAACAAAAGATAAATGGTGTATCCACTCTAGCGTGATGCATTTGAGTTTCTCAACACCTTGAGCAATACGGTACGACCCTCGAGCACGACGGTACGACCCTTGAGCACGACGGTACGACCCTCGAGCACGACGGTACGACCCTCGAGCACGATGGTACGACCCTCGAGCACGATGGTACGACCCTTGAGCACAACGGTACGACCCTTGAGCACGACAGTACGACCCTTGAGCACAACGGTACGACCCATGAGCACGACGGTACGACCCTTGAACACGTCGGTACTGATGGCCTTGTCTTTGACCCGACCACTAAGGGTCATGTCGAAGGTCATGACATTATAAACGAAAGGGTCGTGCTCTCGCGTACTAGGGTCGTACCGTGGTGCTCAACGATCGTTCAGTCGTGCTCTAATGTCGTACTGCGGTACTCAAGGGACTAGACACTTTAAAATCCGAGATTACCTGACGTTTCAAGCCAATTAAGTACATTATCACAGTAAAAATAAAATAAAATCGAGGCATGTTTGAAAGGAATATATTCGCTGCGAATCATTGATTATTCATCATTATCATTAATAAACCCCTAACCACGAAAAAATTAGTATAAAAGCACATAAATAAAGTCAATTGTATCTTTGACTGTTGTCAGTATTCTGGGTAATTAGTGTAGCCATCAGACGAAAAATGCAAAGTCAGATTACCTGCAACACGAATGAATTTTACCGTGTAAAAGGAGGGAGTGGTTTTGGCTCGTTTACATTTACCAAACAGTAATTAGGCTTTTCGTT
Source organism: Panulirus ornatus (assembly GCF_036320965.1). Lineage (NCBI taxonomy): Eukaryota > Metazoa > Arthropoda > Malacostraca > Decapoda > Palinuridae > Panulirus > Panulirus ornatus. The sequence continues at coordinate 57,844,402 of NC_092236.1, forward strand.
TACACACCATTTATTCATCAATTCATTTATGATGACCACAGCGCATTTCTTGAAAGGTCGTGCCTCACAAGGCTGCGCTACCTCCGATAGCCGGGAAATGTAGACTCCTTTGGAGTGTGAGAAGTTCTCTGACGAGACCTTGAGGGGGAGGAGTCCGGTAACACCTGCGTGTATGTGTATTTATATATATATGTATATATATATATATATATATGTATATATATATATATATATATATATATATATATATATGTATATATATTACAACTTCAAAATCGTACTTTGAGAATTTAAAGGCCTTTACTTTAAGGTCTTAAACTCTCATTTCTTTTTTCAAAGCTTAATAACAATGGTTTTAAATCCATTGCTATATAGGTTTAATCCTCCTCTATACGGGCTTAGAATTCTCGATTTCAAGTTTAAACGTTCTACCTTGCAGGTTCCAAACCCTTACTATACAGGTTGTAACCACAAGTTTATAAGTTTAAAGCCTACACTTTACAGGTTGTAATTCCTACTTTATAGGTTGTATCCCCTACTTTACAATTCTAAAACCTCCCATTTTGCAGGCTTTAACCCTTACTTTAAAGTTCAAAACATTCACTTTTAAGGTTGTAATCCCTACTTTAAAAGTTTAAAAATCGCTAAATGACAGGTTGTAACTTTCTAAGTTAAAATGTCGTTATTCATTACAACCTTAGAATGTCAAGTTCCTCTTAAGTAAACATCTGGATACGATCCATCTGAAATTTTCATGTATTTATCATCATGACACGATATCGTGACAGTGAGAGGTAAATATTACGTCAGATATTTCTTTGTGTGGGAAAGATTGAATATTTTGCGGTAAGGTCAAGTATAAAAAAAAAAGAAAAAAAAAAGTTGAAAAAAAAAAGAACTATTCTCAATCATCTTTTCAATTTGCATCATTCGTCTGTCACTGAGCGAAACACGCGACATTTGTCATAACCTTTCGATTGGTTTTATTTTGTCCCATCCCTCTGAAAAAAAAGAAAAACAAAAAAAGAAAAAAATCCACAGGCTTTCGTTTCTCTCTCTCTCTCTCTCTCTCTCTCTCTCTCTCTCTCTCTCTCTCTCTCTCTCTCTCTCTCTCTCTCTCTCTCTCTCTTTTTCTCTCTCTTTCTTAGCTACCGTTGGAAGCAGAGAATGTTTCCCCAAACGATTTCGATGTTCGGGTAAGCTACGTTTGTAGAAATAAAAAAAAAAAAAAGAACAGAAAATACTTTTAAATTCTTGTAACGTCATTATTGATGGCAATGAATTAGAAAAAAAAGAGGGAACTGTTTATATGGCTACGGAAAGCAAGACCAGACGAAGAAGATGACACTGGCGTGTGACAGACGCTCTGCTCTGCCACACTCGGTGCAACGTGGGGTGTGAGAGCGTAAGATAAGGGTGTGACATGTTGAGAAAGGGGTGCGAAATGGCGAGGAAGAGGAGTACGACAGGGTGAGAAAGAAGGTGTGACTGGTGAGGAAGGGGGGTATGCCATGGTAACAGAAAGAGGTGCAATGTAGGTTAGAAATGGGTGGGACGGGACGAGAAAGGGGTGCGATAGGATGAGATAGAAACACTTGCATTGCCACATCTTTTCAGCGAATAGAATCTCTCGTTGTGGAAGAAAGAAAACAGGAAGTTGATAGCCTACTTCACAGGAATGTAAGACTAACCCCCCCCCTAGCGTCTCTCTTAAAACGAACAACGATGAAAGGTACTGAAATATTCAGTTAACGAGTACAGCGCACATCTAATTTACATACGAAAAATGCCTTCAAACGGAAAAAAGAAAAGTAAGAAGAAAGAGAACGGAACGAAAAAACAAACACGACTTTGTCCATCCACTCACAAGGCACCGTAAATAGAATCATCAAGCCACAGGGAAAAAAAAAAAGATTGAGGGGAAAAAAAAGATTGAGGGAAAAAAAAAAGAAAAGGTGAGAAATGTGACTCCGACAGGTCGGGGTATTTTCCCCTTTTGAGGTAAGTGCAATGAATGGCTTGGCTGATGGCTACTCAGCGAAATTTACAGGAGAGCGCGGGAGAAATATAGCTGGGTCTCTCAGCGATCCTAAGTGGCCCATACCTACAATGACTTGACCTCAAGCTCAAGAAATGATAAAAAAAGGAGAATGTTAGCTTTCTTTCACACTCTCGGCTGATTCTCTCTCTCTCTCTCTCTCTCTCTCTCTCTCTCTCTCTCTCTCTCTCTCTCTCTCTCTCTCTCTCTCTCTCCTCTCTCCTCCCTCCCCCGCCATCCATGTTCACACATCTTGGCATCTACTGGCGCTCGTCCCATTACATAACATCGCCATACCATTCCTCCTTACAGCTTCGAACCCTGTGGTGTTCCAAGCTGCATCCCCCCCCCCCCAAACACACACACACACACACACACACACACACACACACACACACACAGACACATATACACACTTCTAACTCCTCTCGCGTTTACCATTGAGCCACATTTTTTTTTAATCATAATCGTTGTCCACACATGGGACGCCCTTATCCCAAGTCCCACTCCTGTTCGTAGCTACGTCCACAGTCACATACCCTCTCCCAGGGAACATGGTACTGCAAAGAACAATGATAATTCTATTCTTGTAGCCGCTGTTTCCACTGTTGCTGCCGCCTACGTAAATCCATGGGCGTAGCGTAACAGGTTTATGAGCCATGAATATCGGAAGCTCAGATTACAGCCTGTACGTGCGTGATAAACCTACTATTGTACGAGCATTCTGATGATGGTTTAATTAAACGTAAAGGGTAGAAGGGGTCAGACTCTAAGTTTCGTGGGGGGAAAAGGAATGCACCTTTATCTCTGTCATTCTCTCTCGCTATGTATGTATGTATGTATGTATGTATGTATATGTAAAGAGAGAGAGAGAGAGAGAGAGAGAGAGAGAGAGAGAGAGAGAGAGAGAGAGAGAGAGAGAGAGAGATAAAGAGAGAGAGAGGGAGGTGTTTGATGGTGAAAGCAGCTTTATGTAAGATGAAATGTGGCTAGGCAGCTTCTTCATCTCTTCAGTCTCACTGTACACACACACACACACACACACACACACACACACACACACACACACACACACACACACACACACACACACACACACTTCTCTCCCCTCGCCCAGTAGGCGTCACCATTCTCAATTCCCCTCTGCTATCATTCCCCTCTGGTTCCATCCACTCTTCCCTCCTCCTCGTCCTACTTTTCATTCCATCCCATATTCTTTTTTTCCCCTCCCTCTTGTACCCTTCCACTTTTCCCCTCTCTCCCCCTCCTTTCCCTCCCTCCCTCTCTCTCTCTCTGTCTTTACTGTCCCACATGACCACACACTCACTCCCCTTCTCCCCCTCTTCCACCTTTGTGAGTTGGTCTTGTCTTATTCAGTTTCCAGGAACTTTTCTTGGCAGGGAAGTAGATGGTTGCCTACTCCCGACACCACTGCTGAAAATAAACCATCGGTGATTCCGCTCTGGTTGCGCCCTCTCCACAGACCGGGAGGAAGGGGGGGAAGGGGGGGTCCAAGATCTTCGAGGACTTAATTTCATTTTTAGGGAAAATTCATATATTTGTCGCTGCCCACTTTTAATGCATTTGATTATCACGTCTACTGTTACACATACATGTATATATATATATATATATATATATATATATATATATATATATATATATATATATATGTATATATATATATGTATGTATATATAAATATGTATATATATATATATATATATATATATATATATATATATATATATATATATATATATATATATATATATATATATATATATATATGTATATATATATATATATATATATATATATATATATATATATATATATATATATATATATATATATACATATTTATATATATACATACATATGTATATATCAGACGAATCTAAGAGGACGTCATTCCTTTCCCTTTGGCTCACGGGCCAAAGAGAGAGAGAGAGAGAGAGAGAGAGAGAGAGAGAGAGAGAGAGAGAGAGAGAGAGAGAGAGTAAACCTCCCTTCGTCCGTCTGGACAAACATTAACATCAAACAACACCATCAGAAAACGTGTACATATACAACTACATAAAAACACACAGGACAGTCCACAGCTTTGCAGTCGAGAACCCACACCCACACACACACACACACACACACACACACACACACACACACACACACACACACACAGGCTGGCCACACACACACACGGTATGGGAGCGCTACACAGACCTGGGTATATGTAGAATAAGGTGGCGTTTAAAAGGGACTAAACGTGCTTTGGATAAAGTGGAATAACACCCTTACGCGAAAGAGAAGGTAAGAAAGACTACTTTATATATAAAGGAAGAAAAAAAAAAGGGAAAGATATACGATGCTGCTTTGTAGATAAGAAAGTAAGAAAACACACCTTTGCTGTACTAGTGAGAGAAATCAATAAAGCCATGACTAGCTGAAGGTACTTTACTGAACCAGTAAAATTGTAGTAAAGACATCCTGGGTTCCCTGTGTGCTTGGCATCCTTCTTATCATGCAAACTGGGACGGAAGTCATGCCTTCATGGAATACCGAGTGATGGTCTGAATCTTGCTGGTCATGCATTTGTGTTAGTGTGTGTGTGTGTGTGTGTGTGTGTGTGTGTGTGTGTGTGTGTGTGTGTGTGTGTGTGTGTGTGTGTGTGTGTGTGTGTGTGTGTGTGTGTGTGTAATTACCCATTTGCATTGTAGAGATAGGAGGGAGGGGTGTTTTACACCCGTGGGGCTCCGGGTGGGTGCGTGCATATGTGTGTGTGTGTGTGTGTGTGTGTGTGTGTGTGTGTGTGTGTGTGTGTGTGTATGCTTTTACATCCATTGACAGAAATTTGTAAGCAAAAGGTTGCATTTACAGCAGAGCACCTGGAACTGAGTTGAACCTGGAGTTATTCATATATGCAAACACAATAAGCATAGTTTCGCATCCATAAACATAACCTTAACAAAACACCGGAAAACCTGCGTCGCTCGAGTTACCAAGACAAATCCATCTTCTTCAAGTACAGACAGTTCTCAGGGTGGATCGTTAGTCAGGCTGATCCATCTAGGAAAAAAAAAAGAAGAAGAGAGGAAGCGCTAACAAAAGCCCAGAGCTCGGGGTGAGGGATGGCTGCAACACGAGACTGTATATATCGTCTCCTTTTTTTTTTTTATGCCATTCTCGTAACCATTGTTAATCTGACTCTGATCCACTTTTACCCCAGAGCTGAACATATTCCCTTCCCATTCACATTTCTCTACCCTTCCTTCCTGATCCTCTAAGTCATTTCTATCTCCCCCTCTCTCTCTCTCTTTCTCTCTCTCTCTCTCCCTCCCTCCTTGCCTTGCTCTCTCCTGCACACTTCCTTTTTAGAAACGCTGGCCATCATGCTGACCTTCCTCCCACCTCCGTCCACAAATACATGTAAGTGAACGTTTGTGATCTGCCTTAACCATGTCGACACGCACACACCCTAGAGCAAGCAAGAGAATGAAAGAATGGGAGAGAAATGATCAGAAAGTAAGACAGGAAGACGAATCCGGTTCGCAAGCTCTGGGGTGTCGTACTTACATAGCCAAGTACATCCAGAGAACTCTGAGAGACTTGGGGAGAACGAGGACGAAGACCGAGACATCATACCCAAAAGGCGAGACCAGACACCAACCAAGACACCGACGAAAAGAGAACGAGGAAGGCGTAAAGGAAGACCAAGATACGGAAGAACGCGCAGATCCTCAGCATCACACACACACACACACAGAAGGGGGCAAACACAACTGGCTCGAGAGAGCAGAGACGAGGCTACTGGTACATGAAACGCAGTCATAACTCCATTTCTCGTTAGCATATTCCAGACGCTGAACACGAAGAGGGTGTAAGGGGGTACATCTGGAACTCTAAACGTATACGACAGATACATGAAAGACAATTTGCTTTCTCTGACTTCCAGGAAGAAAATGTATATTTCGACTTGAGGTCTGTAGAAATACTCCTTCCATACGATAAACAAATGTGGCTTCATTTTCCAGAGAGAACACGTTCCAGTCTCAAGGGATGCTGATGTGTTTTCCTTCTAGGAGAGAGAACACAGATATAAAACTTGTGGGAAGACAAGTATGACCAAAATGTCCAGAAAGAATATGTGCTCCAGTTTCCTCGGTGGAGTGTATGTATGATCGAGTCTGGAAAGTACTTTTGCTTGTACTGATGGGCAAGAGCTAAGTCAGATTTTACGATCTTCCGAAAGGAGAATATATTCAAGTCTCCAAGGATGAATACATAATGTGTCCGGGATATTAAGCGCTGTGCACTTTACGGAATGAAAGACATAACTCATTTTCCAAGGAGTCGTTATATTTTCTATCCAGTGTTCAGACATCCAGCGGCGTTCCATTCTTTCGGTAGGAGAGCAAAGGGGAGCGAGAGTATGTGTGGTAATCTACGAGGAACCACACATGTTCTGACCTCCAGGAAGGGTTATATGCTAATTGTCACGGTAGTTTGTATAAGAGTCGCCCTGTCTGATGCATCTGACTGGTAACAATAACCACATATTACATCTGCAGGGATAGGGCCGTTTCATGTTCTATTCAAACAGGTTTTGTCGATTTTACACAGCTATTTCTTCTCTTCAGGGATAAGTGATATGGAAACAACAAGACATACGAACTATAAAGCATGGGAAACAGTCGCAATTCAGTGATGTGGTGGTTACTGTCACTGACTATAAACCACGCGGGTGCATGTTCGAAATTTGGAAAGGACAATCGGCTTATAGCCAGCCCAGGTGTTTATCCTTCCTTTTAAGTGGTCAGTAAATGATTATCTATCCTACAGTAAGAAGAAACATCAATATCTTTTCTAAAGTAAGCATCATCTTCTCTCTCAGGAATAACCATATTATCTCTCCAGGTTGAAGTTGATATCCTTTTAACTTTTCATCCGCTTTATCGTATGAATAATTCTTCCCAATATACAAGTTTCGTCGATGGCATTTGGAAGCCTCTTACCCGTAGAGAGAACTGAGGTACACAGCCTCTCCACCTGTGGTGCTACCACAGCTCATGTACTACGACCCGAACCACTCAGGGATAAGTGGGCTTCTATGGGGTACAATGGAGAGGCGACGTAAGGAGGAAGTGTGGCAATGCGAAAAGAGAAAAAGGAGAGACGGTGGTGAGACATAGTGAAGATAATGTCCTGTAGAGACATGGGGAGAGAAGGGATGTTGGTGTGGTAGTTCTGAGATAATGAAACGGGGAGAGATAATGTGTGGGGAGGGAGTATAGAGATAACCATCGTGGAAGGGAGGTCTAATTGGCTGGGGCATCTGAAAGAACACTTTGAGATGGTGGGTTGAGACAGTTTGTCAAGCTTGTGTGGTGGATGTGGAGAAGAGAGAAGAGAGAGAGAGAGAGAGAGAGAGAGAGAGAGAGAGAGAGAGAGAGAGAGAGAGAGAGAGAGAATCTTTTTTTTGGTCCCTTATATCTATTTTTTTTCCTTCCCACGTCCCTTCATCGTTTCTTTCCCTTCGTCTTGTGTGACTCTCCCTTTCGCCTTTCTGGCAAAAGAAAATGTCTCAATTACTCGTAAATAGGTAGGTACTCTCTCTCTCTCTCTCTCTCTCTCTCTCTCTCTCTCTCTCTCTCCCTTCACCCAGGCCCTCCCAGTATTTCCACTAATGCCTTTCCCTTGCGAGTGCAATAACTATTATGGCAATGAAGAGTTAATGTGATGTGATTTTATTTAATGATTCTCCATCCCGGACGTGAGGAAATTTGTTCGCTGGGGAAAAAAAGTACAATATTTTTTTTTCCTAAGCTAAACTTTTGGTTTTCAGTCATGCGGAAAATTCGCTGGCAGTTTCTCATTTGAAATTTTTACTTTTTTTTTTCTTTTTTAGATTCGTCTGTTCGTAGAATTTTGCTTGTTGCCTTTAGGTATCTTCTTCGTAGTATTGTAAAAAAGAAGCCTTCCTCTTGCATATATTCATTGGAAACTGTGCCCAGAATAGGAACCTCTGTGGTTTAGTGGTCAGCTTGGCTGTCTCTGAATCAGGCCGTCCCGCGCTCGAGTTCTGGACGGGGGTAACCATCCCACAGTCAACCCAACAGTTCATCCTTTTCCATAGGACTGATTTAGGGACGGATATCTGGTTGAAGCTAAGGTGTATGAACACACACACACACACACACATACACATACACACAAAGTGACTCTCTCTTTAACATGTCGACCTGAACACAAGGGCGTCTCCCTCCGGTGAATATGACCGTAAAAGTGACTGTTGAAGCTGTGACCCAGCTGACCACAACGACTGTTGAAGTTGTGACCCAGCTGACCACAACGACTGTTGAAGCTGTGACCCAGCTGACCACAACGACTGTTGAAGTTGTGACCCAGCTGACCACAACGACTGTTGAAGTTGTGACCCAGCTGACCACACCATTGAGACTAACCTCCCTCACTTTCTACCAACCAGTGCCATACAGGTACAAGAACTGTCGTATAACTGCTGTTACGAATGCTATAAACAACCCATGAACACATGCACAGCTCAGCAAGCCTATAGCATAGTTTCTCTATATAGTTATCTATGTGTATACAAACTTCTATATCACTACAACGCAGCCAGCGTGGAAATGTTCATCACGAAGCACTTATTGTCGCTGAGCCTGTCCACCCTTACTGGCCAATACCGACAGCTCGCACGGCAGTTTGGCAATAAACTGTTGACACACTCCTGTCACAGATACTCAACCCACCCCGCCGCCTTTCGACTCCTCCTCCTCCTCCCCTCCCCCGACTCTCTCTCTCTCTCTCTCTCTCTCTCTCTCTCTCTCTCTCTCTCTCTCTCTCTCTCTCTCTCTCTCTCTCTCTCTCAGTTTTCTGTTAGCGAGGCTACTTTGTATGTCAACTACTGAATTACTATAACAATTCATATCTCATAATGTTCAGTCTAGGTTATAATGTATGAACCATGCGATTTACCCTGTCAACATCCTTGTGTACCCGCCAGCCTGTCTATCTACATTTACCTCACCAGTATATTTATCCAAATGTGGAAAAATCTAGTTCAACCTAATTTTAACCTCTTGCATAATTAGTTAATTGAAATAGTACTTCTCATGACCTCCCAGTTCTGTAATATCTGTGTATTTTCACCCGATTGGCTGCCTAGATGCAATAAATCTTTATCTGTTTATCTATCTATCTACAGAAACACGATCTTCCAAGACCTTAGACAGATATATAGACAATAATAGGTATTTGCACACGTATCAAATATACCCATTTACCTCGACACAATGTCCTGATTCCCTCCCCTCCTACACACACGCACACACACACTCACACACACACACACACACACACACACACATACACACACACTCACACACACACACACACACACACACACACATACACATACACATACACACACACACACACACACACACACACACACACACACACACACACTCACACACACACACACACACACACACACACACACACACACTCACACACACACACACACACACACACACACACACACACACACAATATGTCATTCACTTCCATGATTATTCAGTGAATGTCCTAAACTTTGTGCACCTCCACATATTTCCATACGTGATGGTGGCCAGCATTTCCACAAGCCCCGTCGCAAATCCGCTGCTCTGTATGGATTGCGAAATAATCTTGGCACAATTTTTCTCGAGCAGTTAGGCTTATCTCGTGGCCTTGGCTTCACCCTGTTCTAATTTCAGCTGCAGTATCTGAGATTAAGCTTTCTGACAGTCTTCTCCTGGGGGGGCAGTGGAGGCAGAGAAGGTGAGAAAAGGAGGAAAAGAAGAAGAAGAAGAAGAAGAAGGTGATAGAGAGAGAGAGAGAGAGAGAGAGAGAGAGAGAGAGAGAGAGAGAGAGAGAGAGAGAGAGAGAGAGAGCATGGACTCTCAACTACGATGAGCACACACCCACCTACCGGCTTGTGTACACGATAAACAATCGAGGCGCATTATACAAAACACCTGCTAATGACTCGAGGTTATGAAGGTCTTGCTCTTTACCTTATAGTTTTAGCTTACAGAAGCTCTCTCTCTCTCTCTCTCTCTCTCTCTCTCTCTCTCTCTCTCTCTCTCTCTCTCTCTCTCTCTCTCGATAATGAAATGGCCTTGATTAGTGCCACAGTTGCCCCGTGCCGTCTCAGCAAACATAAAAGAAAAAAAAAAATGCAGTCGATTTAGTACAGCCAGAGTATGACGCGCGCATACTACCCGTCCTGTACAATACCACTGACTCAATCGACCTTGCCCTCAGCTCCGCCTGGTGGTAACTGGCTTGCACATAATTTCCTCGGTGCAAAGCCTGTCCGAGAAACACTCCCGGGGATTCGCTCCCTGATTCCTCGACATTTGTCGTGATTACAGAATCAGGCTGATGAAAAAAAAGAAAGGGTGAGGGAGGAAGAAGGAGGAGGAGGAGGTCGAGGTCTCGGGGGCTGTGAGCGGCGTGGGTTCGTTGTGATTCGAGGCTCGTGGAGGCGATGGTAGGTGGGGCTTGTAGCGGTGGGGGAAGAAGGGAGGGAGGGAGGGAAAGGGAGGGAGGGAAAGGGAGGGAGGGGGGAAGGGTGCCACAAGGGAGGAGAAGCATTACTGGAGGAGAAGTCACGAATGAGGAGGCATTTCCCTTGATTAAAACTCAGACTTGCCTGCCCAGGGAATGGTTAGAACAGACTGGAGCTTTCATATGCTTGACTCTCGCCGGAGGTGATGGGATCCGAACACACACACACACACACACACACACACACACACGTTCATTTATATGTTTATACATATATGTGTATATATAAACGAGAGAAGATTGAGAACGAGACACGCTAAAGAAAATGTTTAAAGGAGGAAGAGGAAAGAAGAGAGTGGGAGAGAGTAACTTTGGTAGAAGAAAGAAATAACGAATTGATAAAAGGGAAGGAATATAAGAGGTGGTTGGTCGGTTACCTGGGCTCTTAGACCTATCGAATGCCACGGTCAATATGATGGTCCACTCCAAGTTATAAGCACCTGCCAGATTACCTCGACCACCTTCCTCAGGTAGGCAAGGTAGTCCAACGATCACCTACATTCTACTTGAACCCACGGCTCGAAGTATGAAGTGAGGGGAAAGATGGAGCAAATGTATGTGTGTGTGTGTGTGTGTGTGTGTGTGTGTGAGAGAGAGAGAGAGAGAAGAGAGAGAGAGAGAGAGAGAGAGAGAGAGAGAGAGAGAGAGAGAGAGAGAGAGAGAGAGAATGCTGGAGACGGTAGCAGCTGTGAGCGAACGGGACATTGAGGAGTATTTAACATATTTACTGCATGATGGCCTTCTGATTGCTCAAGTTAGGAGGGCGTGAACTGCTCCCGGACTATTGCCTCTGGCAACAATGGCACATCAGGATCGACTGTGAGACCGATTTTCAAGCAGGTGTGACGTGCCTCAGTCATACACTGGCGTGGTAGATAGCTTCAAGATGTCCTAAGGTATCAGAGCTTCATTTTACGAGTCTGAGTTTTCTTGGGTTGATTGTTGTGTGTGTGTGTGTGTGTGTGTGTGTGTGTGTGTGTGTGTGTGTGTGTGTGTGTGTGTGTGCGTGTAATTACGGGGTGGGAGTTTTATATTCACGTAGCTTTATCTCTTGTACTTTATCTAGTATCACATAACTTTTCAAACATCTGTATGCTGTCTGCATTTGCTGTTTTCTTATTCAGTTTACTCCATTCATTCACTACTTTGATACTGTAAAAGTACTTCTTTTACACCTTTTTTTAAGCATATTTCTTCTTAATTTCATGTTATGTTTTCTGAGTATTCTATCCCCTCATCTTTCGAAGAACTAATCCGTGTATACTTCATCAAGTTGGTTTGAAAACTTAAAGGATATGATTAGATCACTCCTCGCTCTTCTCTCATCCATTTTGGACAAAAATTTAAGGCCTTTAGCCTTTCCCTGTAACTTCTCTCTCTTAACTCTGCCATCATCCAACCCCTCCCTCCCCTCCACAAGCCCCCCCACACCTTCTCTATTAGCTTTTTTATGGTTCTTTAAAGTACAGTGACCCAATATGAGAAGCACATTCTGGTTTCATGTAGAACGTGACACGCTTGCTAGATATTTCCCTTATCTGTGAACGTAAGTGCACTTCAAGTTTGTCCTCTTAACTGCCTCCTACGTGAGTCTCTTACGACCAGTTAAGGATGTTGTAGCCTCCCAAGTGTCTCTCTCTCTCACACATGCAGATCGCCACAGCTTATTTCCCTGCTGGATAATATTCATATCGAGGCCTTCCTTCAGTGTGACTCAACCATATTGCAAGTACTCGAGCTGAATTTCAGTAGCCTTGGATCAGCCCGACTTCAGAGTCTGTTTTAAGTCCCCTTGCAAGTTGATGAAGTCTCCCCTCACTTTGTGTTTAGTTACCTATCTTGGACACGATGGGGAGAGATGTAGAGTGTGTTTATGTCCCCTTGCACGTTGATGCAGTCTCCCCTCACTCTGTGTCAGGTTACTTATCTTGGACATGACGGGGAGAGAGGTAGAGTGACAGAGAGAGAAAGAGGGACAAAGAGATACAGTCACTAAACCCATTTTTATATGTGAGTACTTTCACAGTGACGAAACTAACATCAAATAGTCTCAAGCGGCTTTGGAAATGTGTCTCCCTTTCGTAGCAGCATCCATTCGTGAGTAGGTCACCTTATATAATTTGTGACTCACTCGTTCTAGTCTGGATCTTGAAGTCATAGCTACTTCGCGGGCTATGAAGGGGGGAGAAATGAATAAACGACATAGGTGAATAAATAAATAAAATGATTAAGCGTTTATGTCTGGGACATGATTCTCATTGACTGGTCTCATGAGTCTACCAGGGGTGTCTATGTCCAGGGACATGACCTTCTCTGACTGGCCTCATGAACCTACCAGGGGTGTCCAGTGTCCATGTCTGG
>NC_092236.1:57862434-57864934 GCF_036320965.1 Panulirus ornatus
TATCTGTTTAATGGCGGGGTGTAACTACCAGTAATTATAATCACTTCATTTGTGAAGTGGTCTCCCGAGTGACTGTGTCATAATTCATTGCCGCCGGGTGTGCATGTTTACATAAGTCTGTATTAATGAGGTATTTGAAGGTGCACAGCTACCTCATTGCGGTCATCAAACGTTTTAGATAAGGTTGTTTAGAATTTTGTGAATAGTTAGCTCATTATGTTTTGCCAGTATGAAACTTAAACTCGTTTGTTCCTACGATTAGACAGTTGGCAAATGTCATCTTTAATTCTTGCGTATAGAGTTCATTGAGACAAGTTCAGCCATCAGCACAAACTCAATTTTACTCTATTCATTAACTTATGTCAAAGAAACTTTAATCTCAATCCTCTTAATTTTATTCTTTATAAGAATGAGAATAGCGGATATTCTAGAATATCTTTATAATGATGAGAATAGCGGATATTCTAGAATATCTTTATAAGGATGAGAATAGCGGATATTCTAGAATATCTTTGGCTTGACGTTTCACATCAAGCTGACTCCGTTAGACGACCCCCCCACTTTATCAAACAAACTCGTCCGGACGTTAATTTCAGCAAACTTTCTATGATCCAAGTTTTGGCAAATGATCAGATGAATGCAGCATGAAGAGAATGATGGAACATACGCCTCCCTCCGTCCGTCACTCCTCACCATTCCACCATACCCTCCATCAACGGTTCCTACTAATCGAGTGGAGGTCATAGGGATTTCTCAAATAGGGCCTCTTCCATTGGAGGCAAAGCCTCTCTGATACGTTCCAGACCTAGACGGAACCATCGACGGTAAATGATAAGATACAACATATATCCACGACCCCTCGCTTGAGTTATATGTAAAAAACATCGACCGACAATTGCCCATGGTCCTCGAAGTTTGAGAGTTAGTGTGAGTGGTGGGCGGCGAGCGGGCGAGACCCTCCCTCTTAAAGAGCTGCTGCATCTTGGCCGACGGCCACGCTCGGAGCGTAATATCAGCTGCCAGACGCTATCAAGGGCGACCAACTTCTCCCATTATAAGAGGACCGGAGACGGAGACTGTCGGGGGGCCATCGCACGGGCCACTGAAGAAGAGCTCCGGCGGCAGTGACCTTGACGGTCATCTGGCCTGACACACACACACACACACACACACACCCACACGAACACATGAGTTGTTGTCGTTTGTTGTTCTTGTTGGCTTGACGTAATAGTTGTTGGTTGTTGAGGAGGTGGGGATGGGTGGGTGGGTGGTGTATTCGTGGTTAGGTTGGCCTACTGAACTAGTGTTTCTGTGATTCTGTGAGACAAATGACCACAGATATTGCAAAGTCTTAAGCTATATCTCATGGTTGAAAGAAAGAAAAACTTTTTATAGAATATACAAAGGAATTTGAGAAGGGAAAGAACTACTTCTACCTGGGAATATTTCCATTAAAGTCTAACATCATATATACAGAACACGAAATGATTTATATACTTATCAGTCGCTTATCAGTAAAGTCGCAAACGATAAGGAAATATTTCTCATTTTCACGAATGTGATAAACGATCGTAACTTGCTGGTCAACCATACAAAATGGGACAAGTTGGGGAAGTGGACCATACAAAATGGGACAAGTTGGTGAAGTGGACCATACAAAATGGGACAAGTTGGTGAAGTGGACCATACAAAATGGGACAAGTTGGTGAGGTGGACCATACAAAATGGGACAAGTTGGTGAGGTGGACCATACAAAATGGGACAAGTTGGTGAAGTGGACCATACAAAATGGGACAAGTTGGTGAGGTGGACCATACAAAATGGGACAAGTTGGGGAAGTGGACCATACAAAATGGGACAAGTTGGTAAAGTGAACCATACTTAATGGACATGCTGGTGACGTCAACTGAGATGAATTTCTTTTCTTCCCAGAATATTAGAAGTTTGATTCTCGCTCCAGTGTGGTTGTCTCTTGGCTTACCACTCAAGACTCTACTCCCTCTTTTGTTCTTCATTCCTCTGCCTTACTTCCTAGTCTTGAGATAAACATGGATTACCATGTATGTCTGATACACCTTAAGCCAACACCACCCACCTCCCCCTCCCTCATCTCTCGTGCGTCCAGTGCAGCTGCTGGAGTTATCATTCATACATTAGGCCAAGAATCTGCATATTCAGAGGAATGGCTCATCTATTATGCTGCAATTATTAATGTAGGCGCGCCGGTTATAATGCCGTCCTAGAGTGTAGCCAATTGTCTGCATCAAGCTATGCTTGTGGTGGCTAACTTGAATATCATTGCAAGCAACCATGTGCTCCTCAAATGACCTCAAGAGAGAAGAAGAAAAAAAAAATGTATATATATATATATATATATATATATATATATATATATATATATATATATATATATATATATATATATATATATATATACGTGTCGTAGAAGGCGACTAAAAGGGGAGGGAGCAGGAGGCTGGAAATCCTCCCCTCTCTTTTT
>NC_092236.1:57869934-57892434 GCF_036320965.1 Panulirus ornatus
CCCGTAACCACAGAATATCCCCCCTCCCCCATCTTCTCTCGCCTACCCACGCGTTATATAGGCTTTTCAACCCGTGAAGGCTGAATATAAAGAGATTAATTAGAGCTATTTACTTTCCCACGAAACTGACGGATTAATTTCATAAATTTCGAGTTACACTCCCCAACTAGGCACCTCCAGATCAATCTTAGTCAAAATGGATTTATCTATTTTTTTCATCGACTCCCAAAAATTTCCATTCCATAATTCAACAGACTTACTATACGGCTCAGAAATGGAATAAAGCTATTCGTACATTTTCTTGTTCGTATTCTTGACACAAATGGGTAATTTTGATGTAAATATACCTCCCTTCCATGACGTTTCACTATTGAATTCTCTGAGAATATAAGGATCTCATGTTTCTTTTAATTCCAATTACACTTTCATTCCTACAAATACCTTTGTTCATCATACGAATCTCATTCACATCACAGCTTCTTTCCTCCCACTAAGAAATAGAGAGAGGGAGGGAGCTCTTTCCCCAACCCTCCACCACTTCCACGTACAATCCACACAACACCACTGACCATCGTGAACACTCTCACTTCTGCCAGCTCTTCTGCATCTTCAAAAAAAGAAGGAGAAAAATTCTCATTCCCCACATCCCAGTGTAAGACATACAATGACGTGCCCCTCTCTCTCTCTCTCTCTCTCTCTCTCTCTCTCTCTTACACCTTCACTGAGCAAGCCCATCCACATTCCCCCCCTTGACTGTCTCGTTTCACCACAGCCTTTGACAGTCTCAGTTCCCGGATTCGCTTCTTCTCGAACTCTACCCGTCCACACACGCACCTCACCACACCCACGTCACACTCCAAGGAGCGTACGGTAAACAAAAATAAAGAGACTAAAAGAATTTTTGCCCCCGAGTTTTATTCTAAGAATATAACCTACCACCACGTAGGGATAATTGGGCTATCTTGTTAGTAAAAACCATAATGCCTAACTACAGTCGAAGGGGAGAAGGAGACATCATATTGCGTGAGAAGTATAATAACTTTCTTAGGTCTTATAACCAAGCGGGATCCGAACTGGGAATACAGTTGTGCGAGGGACGACTACGATAGTTTTTGTTTGTATTTCTAAGCACGAAAGGCAAAGATAAAATGCCTGAAAAACTTTGAAGACCCCTCAAAAATAAATGTACTTATACCGTTATGTAATGATGGCGCCTTATAGAGCATAGAAATTATATATCACAAAATAGAATATGGTAATGTTGGCGTGATGAACGAAGACGAATGGTGTAGCTTTGCGTATTGATTCAAGAGGTTGTAGATAGGGGCATCTTCTGTGATGGGGAAAAATCTCTCTCTCTCTCTCTCTCTCTCTCTCTCTCTCTCTCTCTCTCTCTCTCTCTCTCTCAGTCATTTTCATTACACGTGAGAGTCTGTAGTGCTCTTCTAGCCTTCGGGCAGCCTCAGAATGCCAATAAATCAATATCGGAGACCTGAGCCACGATACACCACTGTTCTTTTTGTTACAAAAGGACAGAGAGAGAGAGAGAGAGAGAGAGAGAGAGAGAGAGAGAGAGAGAGAGAGAGAGAGACGCGTCTATCCCTTCTTTTGTATCTTTGCGTCCCGTTCCTTCTTTTTTTTTCAATTCATCTGCCAAACTCTTGATCCATCAGTCTCTCTCTCTCTCTCTCTCTCTCTCTCTCTCTCTCTCTCTCTCTCTCTCTCTCTCCTTCCTTCCGTACGGAAGACACACACACACACACACTCACACACACACATACACACACACACACACACACACATTATATATATATATATATATATATATATATATATATATATATATATATATATATATATATATATATATATATTGCCATTATTCTAAGGCCAGCTTGCACCAGGGGTCTTGGGTGTTCAATATCGCTGTTTCTCTCCACCGTTTCTCCTGTTGTGGTCATCGCTTGTTGTATATCGCTGTTCATTTGTCTCTCCACGACTTCCCAGTCAGCGTAGCTGGGACGGACGCGAGATTCGTCCGGGATGGTGTTCGACCGGGGAGGATATGTGTGTGTGTGTGTGTGTGTGTGTGTGTGTGTAAGAGACTGAAACAGAAGGAGAAACAGGAAAAACAGAGATAATCATGAGAAAACGGACCCTAAAACAGAAGACCAGATGGTTAGTTAATTGTCGTCTTGACCACTCCACCTTCCCACCAGCCTCGCCTACTCGCACGCTCGTATAGTTCATTGGTGTTCCTCTTACTTGTTCGTGAGCTCATAATGCACCAGTGTTCCAAGTCTCCACCTTTCTTTTTTCCCTCCCGGTCGTGTCTAACAAAGAATGAATTAGGCAGCAATTTGGGATATAAGTGAGACTACCTCCCCAGTGACAAGGCAATTAGTCGTAATTACAACTTAACAAGATCTGGTAGAGTGTCTTCCTGTCTGGGTTGTGCACAAGAGATCTTGTGGTTGTTCTTAAAGGGTTACTTGTACCTTTCCTATGTTTGTATTGTTATTATTGTTTTTTTGCGATGGTTGTTGTTGTTGGTTGGGTTCTGAGAGAGAGAGAGAGAGAGAGAGAGAGAGAGAGAGAGAGAGAGAGAGAGAGAGAGAGAGGTCTCATATGTAGTTTGCATGTAGCGTGCAACAAGACACACACACACAGCAGGATTGACTGACTCGTGAAATGATAACACAGCAGCGTCCTGTGTTGTTACCATCGTAATGTTACGTTCGCGTGACCATAGATGTGTGTATATATATGTATATATATTTACTCAGTACTAAAAGGGAGTCTGATCGTATATAACTATACCTTCAAAATACAATTCTTCCTCGAGCAACGCACACACAAAAAAAACCCGGTCTATCGAGGTACGAGACTTTGGCATGTTAGGTTGACGTATACGGACCTGAACCACTGTCCCTTCTTGTATTGATGCTGGTCAGCGACATTCGATAGCCAGAGGATATGTCCAGCTCCCTATGTCTTGCTTAGACCTCAAGCTTGGCAAGTGTGTTTGGTCCACCTCAAAAAGAAAAAAAGAAAAAATGATTAAGGAACAATTCTGAGACATGAGCTGACGACATGGGAAATTTTCATGAAGAATTCTTGGCTCAGTTCTCACTCGTGCACTTACAGACACTTTCAACCACACACACACACACACACACACACACACCAATCCTACAAGTTACAGATATAAAACACCTTAATATCATTGCTCTTCACGTCTCAATAGACAATAATGAATGAATAAACGCAGTCAGCTACGTATACTACCATGAGTCATATGGAAGTGCTCCCGTGGTGGAGTGGTCAGCGATCCTGACCGTAACCCAAATACGCCTTTGTCAAGGCAGAAACACACACTCTCACAGACACATCCTGTATCTATCTCTCTATATATCTATCGAGTATATTCCAAATAGATAGATGGTACACAGGAAAAGAGAACGAGAGAGAGAGAAAGAGAGAGAGAGAGAGAGAGAGAGAGAGAGAGAGAGAGAGAGAGAGAGAGAGAGAGAGAGAGACATACCTATTAGCTAAGAGCATCAGCCCAAACCTACTCGGGTCCCGGAGGAGCCAGTGAACTAACAGATTTCCAGGGAAAACTCGTCAAATTTTCAACACTGTGCTTCAAGATTAAATGTCTACCCTGAAAACTCTCATGTATAATGAAATGCCTCGGTAAAATGGGGGAACACAGTACGATAAAGTATACATCAACAGGAGGCAGACTGGTATCTACATAATAGCTCACTTTATAACAGTTGTTGATCTACAACACATAGGGTTCCATTTATCGTTCTACGTAGACTCTGTCTGTGGCTCTCTGCTTAGCGCATTATATCAAAGTTCGTTCAAAGCTACTACGTAGTTCGGATAAGTTCCTCTCTCGACAGACGTAAGGAGCTCTACGTCATTCAGTGCAATGTTATACACTATTAAAGCCGTGGTTATACATTATACACTGGAACAAAAGTAATCCTACATCACGTTGTAAGAGAAAAAAGTTGTTTTGCAACACAGTGAAGCAGAAGTGGCTCTATATACACAAGACAGTGGCTCTACACCATACACAAGACAGTGGCTCTGCATCATACACAAGACAGTGGCTCTACACCATACATGAGACAGTGGCTCTACACCATACACAAGGCAGTGGCTCTACACCATACACAAGACAGTGGCTCTACACCATACACAAGACAGTGGCTCTACACCATACACAAGACAGTGGCTCTACACCATACATGAGACAGTGGCTCTACACCATACATGAGACAGTGTCTCTACACCATACATGAGACAGTGGCTCTGCATCATACACAAGACAGTGGCTCTACACCATACACAAGACAGGGGCTCTACACCATACACAAGACAGTGGCTCTACACCATACACAAGACAGTGGCTCTACACCATACACAAGACAGTGGCTCTACGCCATACATGAGACAGTGGCTCTACACCATACATGAGACAGTGGCTCTACACCATACACAAGACAGTGGCTCTGCATCATACACAAGACAGTGGCTCTACACCATACACAAGACTTGCTGTACACCACAAACTGTAACAAAAGTAGGTGTACAATATGTATTGCAGTCGGCAGGGTCCTGGTAGTACTCATACATCATACAACAGCTGGTTTAGTAATGCTAGGTGGCCACCCCTCCCTCCTCCCCCTCCACCTGCTGTAGAGGTAATACATAAATGACGCGTTTCTCGTTGTGTATCGTAAACATATCATCGAACCGTCCCAGTATGAGGTGGTGTCATGTTAATTCCTCTCTCTCTCTCTCTCTCTCTCTCTCTCTCTCTCTCTCTCTCTCTCTCTCTCTCTCTCTCTCTCTCATACTTTTTTCCATCCTTCATTTGCGCCCGACGGGTCAATCTCTCACGTCAACCCTACTCTGATTACGCCCACTAATGGCGTTATCATTCAATTGTTTCTGTTTCTCGTACGTCGCGTATATGGGGACGTCATTTAGGTAAAAAAAAAAAGAAAGTGGGAAAGAAAAAGAAAACAAGGGATCCCCTATTGATCACTAGTAGTTTGAGATAAGGGCATTTCATTCATACCAATTTTGTTGTTAACCATCGAAAATAGGATCAGATTAGCCAGCCTGTGAGAGAAGTGTCGCCAAGATCTGACTGTGCTATAAGGAGAGGAAAAAGAAAATGGTGACTTTACGTAACGTGTGTTTCAGAAAGTACAACTTTAACGGCAAATATTGAAGTAAGGAATGAAATAGAACCGTAGACCAAAGTCTCTCCCCTTTGCTCCGAAGCCTGAAAAATAGATATGTATACGTGTTGTTCTCAATTTCGGAAGAACGAACAATGTAAGTTTACTTTCTAGATTATATCTAAACCAAAGCCCGTTGTAATAAAACGCAAGACAGGAAAAAACACTAATACTCGAAACAATGAAGAACTCTCAGAATTAGAATAGAAATATGGGCTGTACAGAAAATTCTCTCAATACTCTTGTTCAGTATTCTAACACAGCGTTCGTACGTACGAAAAGGCTCTCTCTCCTCTCCCCCGACTGTACAATAATTATCAATTTGTGTTGTACTAGAAGGGAGATCCTTACTGATCTGGCCCCTAACTCTTGAACTTCCTTTTGAATTCTAAAAGACAGGTTTTTCACTCCCTCCAAAAATAGCAAATACTTTCCGTTGTCTTTTCTTTCTTCCTTTTCATAGTTCTCTCTCTCTCTCTCTCTCTCTCTCTCTCTCTCTCTCTATATATATATATATATATATATATATATATATATATATATATATATATATATATATATATATATATATATATATATATTTCAGTAAAGGCCTGGCTTTGATATGGACCTTTGTCCTTGACTGGAGCCTTCAATATGAAAACAAACTATAGTAGAGCATTTCAAACGTCCATATGGTATCTGCATTCGTAGCCTCAGAACCAATTATAAACCATCCATCCTCTGTTCTTACATGTTACATCACATCTGTTCTAATACCTTTCTTGTTTAGTTTAACGTTCTGTCCTCTAGTTGTTCTTACCTCAGGAAGATCTGTATACCCTCTACATCATCAGCTGGTGATCAAAAGTTTGAGTATTGTCATCCCATGACCCTCTCACTCTTCTCTCTTCCATGGGAGGGAACTATTAGGCCCCTAGCCTTTCCCTGTAACCCAGCCCTTTTAGGTCTGGTGTGTGTGTGTGTGTGTGTGTGTGTGTGTGTGTGTGTGTGTGTGTGTGTGTGTAGCCGTCTGGGAGGGGTGTGGGTCGGGGGTTGCCTCAAAGCCTATGATCTGGTCTTCTCAAGTGTTGTGGTTGTCTTATATAGAAAGTTTCTTCTGCTGCAAACATAGCCTGGAGGTCCCGTACGTCAGTTCCTTTTGGTAAGGTTACTTGTGGGTGTTTTTGATCTTGGTGCCTTGTGTGTGTGTGTGTGTGTGTGTGTGTGTGTGTGTGTGTGTGGGCGGGTGTGGGTGTGGGTGTGGGTGTCTGTGACGCTGCATTGTGGAGTGTCTAATGACTCGTTCTTCTGTGAGTGAAGTGAATGTGGCTTTTTTACATGTGTTTCATTATCTTATCATACATACCTTGCCTGTGAGCTATTCATTTATTTGTCTTAAGTGCATCTGATTTCCTTTATCTAATTTGCATATTTCTATCTATCTCATATTTCGTAACTTTCTCCATGATTTTCAGGTGTAATCCTACCTCTCTGTCATTCTACATGTCTAAATATACTTTTGTCTTGTCATACATGTAGAAATCACGTCATTCTTCAAGCTGAAATATATCTTTAGTCCTATTTTTTTCCTTCAGTCAAAGAAAGAACATAAAAAGCTTTTTAGATGAAATCACGAGTGTCTGGGAGAGTTATTGGATCTCGTCAAGTAGTCACGCACGATATAGTTTCCACGACCCACCTCTTGGAGAAAATTCCCTCACACCAAGAGAGATTTGTCGACGATCTTGCCTGTGTGTGTGTGTGACAATATTCCTGGCCACAGAGGCCTTCCTTCGCAGCCCCTCAACGCCTGTCTGCTTCTCTCTCTCTCTCTCTCTCTCTCTCTCTCTCTCTCTCTCTCTCTCTCTCTCCCATTGCCGGAGACTCTGTGAAGATGTTCAGTGCCAAGCAGGAAGCTTTGTGAAGACAGTCAGTAAAGAGGTGTTTTGATAACATGTGGCAGCTGTAGATTATGAAACTAATCTGAATGTTTTTTTTTTAATCATTCGCGTTTTACTTGATTATGTCATTTAAGTATTTTCTTTGTGCTTGGTGGAGATAGAGTACTTGGATTAAAATGTCGAAATTCTTATCAACTATCTTCATTAGAAGAACTTAACCTTTAGATTCACTACATGAGGAAGACAACAACACTGGGTGTAGGAAGAACCAGGCTGGGTAGGGCTGTCAAGTCTTTTGATCACAGTTGCCCAAAGCGCCCTGCAGAACTCTCGCTGATGACCCTATAATCTCCACCAGAATGGGTCGTATTCAGCACATGTCGTACTCGGCAGGGGTCGTACTCGCCATAATCTACACCAAGACGGGGTTCGTACTCACCCTAGTCCCCACCAGCACATGGGGGGGTCGTCCTCACGCAAGCTCATCGTTCCCTGGGTCTTTTAAAGGCATGATGTAGAGGGAGTGGCCCAGGTCCCCCCTTAGAGATATGAGACCCACTTGTCACAAGAACATAATGGGAGATGTCGGGGACCTGGGAGCAACAAACAGAACTTCTTTTGTGTTAAGATTGATACGATTACTTTCTAACCTTGATTCCCTTTCTGAATTATATTAAGGTAACAACACCCACAGTTCATACACACACACACACACACACACACACACACACACACACACACACACACACACACACACACACACACCTTTCATTCAGCAATTTCTCGTATACAACAAGGTCAAAAAACACAGGAAAAAAATTGATAACTTTATCCTCAGCACAGACTTCAAAGCTGCACACGATCGCTCAGTCTTCCCTAAATAACTGTAGTTTCAAAGTCAACGAAGCTTTTCCCACTATTCTTTTTTTAAAAGAATATATGTGTATTATGCTATTTCAATATATCTTTTGGCATTTCTCTAGCATACGTATATATTTTCCTTTTGGTTCATTAGTTCAACCATAGTGAAATAGATCTGGAGTTTCACAGGCCACATGAGCATCGCTAAAGCTACGGAAAAAGAAAGATAAAGAGAAAAAGATATGTTCCTTTCCTCACTTTCCATACAGAAGCTCATTTTCTTGAAAGAAAATCACAGACTTTACTTACCAGACAAGCTCTCATTTCCCGATGGTCTTTCAGCTTAAGCCCCAGTTGAGGAAAAACCAGTTACACACACACACACACACACACACACACACACACACACACACACACACACACACACACACACACACAGTCACACATACACACACACATACACACACACACACAAGCACTCTACACTCAAGACTCAATTCTGTTACAGCTCTTCTCGGTCCTCTTGCTCCAGATTGGGTCTCGGGTACACAACGCTTACCGGGAACACACCCACCTCCTCTCTCAACACAGGTGTTGCTTGCTTACTTTACCATTTCCTCCTTCCTCAACTCCTCCTCCACCACCCCAACTCCCCCAACGCCTCTCAAAAAGTCTCGTCGCTTCTCCTCCCCTCTTCCTCATCCTCCCCTGCACCACTTCTCAGTGGGTTTATATATATATATATATATATATATATATATATATATATATATATATATATATATATATATATGTGTGTGTGTGTGTGTGTGTGTGTGTGTGTGTGTGTATGTGTATGTGTGTGTGTGTGTGTATGCACATCAATCATACATAGTTACCAAGTAGTTACCACAGACGATAGAAACACTGGCGATCAAAGATTGAAATACAAGAACTAGACGTGTAAAGGAGAGGACAGCTTTGACCCCTCCCACGGGAGTGAGGCACTCAGAGAGCATTTTAAATGTAAGTCATTTCATTAACTTTATGACACAGTCTTTGACGAAACTGCACTTCGTGCTCCTGAACCACCCTGTGAGAAGCGGGTTAAAGGAGAGGATAAAGAGCATTATCACCATGATAAGCCAAAGATCATTCAGGGCATTTCTGAAGTGGGTGCCACGTAAATTCAGAAATATAAAATGTGTAGAAATCTTTTATGTTAACGAGATCATGAGTTATCCCATATCATTAATACACGTATCAGAACAAATTGCTCGACGTTTATAAAACAAAATGCCCTGCAGAGATACCGTGGATATACGTGTGATTCATTTATTCTGTATCTGGCTATGAAATGTTCAACCCTGAGTGATCAACGCCCAAGGCAGACTCGCCAACCACAGCAAAGAGAAAATGTGTTTTAAATCATATCAGATTATTGACATTAGATTCAAGTTTAGATAGACAGATAATCGAAGTGAGGATTCTTTAGGGATACAGATGGATCAAGATACTTTGTTTTGACACTTAATTCTTCAAATTACTTGAAAGTGTCATGTTTGATTTAACTTCTAACTTTTCTGTTTTCTATGGCGTAGGTACGTACAGCCGATCACTGACACAGGGAAGTAATTCTGGGAATGAGTTGTCAGAGATACCATCTAGCTGATGTTACATACCCAAAATCGTAGGTCTGAAGTGCCCAGGGTTTAGTGCATTTGAAGAATCGAGTTCGTCCAGGTCTTCATAACTTGGGTCTAGGTTATGGTAAGGTACGTGGGTCTGTTGAGTGCAAGACATCCACGATACTCTACGGCATGTACGTAATCCATAGGCCTACTAGTCTTTCCACGCTCAAACTTCTACAATTACCTCAACTATTAATACCCCACTAATGGACAAAACTTCGGTCGGGGTCTCCCGTCTCGCCTTGTAACTAGAAACAAGGGACAGCACCACCTCTTCTCTCGTTGTATATGAGGATATTTTCAACAGTACTTAAGGGTGAACACAGCCTCCAATGGCCACGTTGAGAACCCCCTTAAGCGCACCTGTTTATCCCATCCAGCAGACACCGACTGCAACGGCGTCCGTCATAAATATCTTGGAATATCATGTAGTGTGTGTATGAACCCTGGTAAGCAGAGAGCACGCCCCGATATACCTCACCTCGATTGCAAAGGAATATGTGGTTTATGTTTCTCTTACGTACATTTACCGTAAAGCTATTGCCTATTAGGAGGCACCGCGCTCGTAAAAGGACGAATATATGCGCACGTAACGCTGAAGAAGACGCGGGCGTAAATGATGATGTTGTCATTGAGTTCGGGCGTGAGTTGCCCTGGTATAGTGTGTGTGTAGGGAGGGGATGGGTTGGGTGGGTGGGAAACCTCGGTGGGGAACGCCGTCGTAATTCGCCCTGCCATAACTAGACGGCGTTAGGGTGCTCGAGGAAGGGCTTTTGGGAGGACGTGAGCTTTCCGCCGAAGGCGGGGGTTCCTCCCCAACGGCTAATGTGTATATATGACGCGCGGGGAAGTGCAGAACTAATGGTACTGTTCGGATTTGAAAGATAGCGACCACTGTCGAGAGATGCGCTCTCTCTCTCTCTCTCTCTCTCTCTCTCTCTCTCTCTCTCTCTCTCTCTCTCTCTCTCTCTTCTCTCTCTCTCTCTCTCTCTCTCTCTCTCTCTCACATATCATACATATTGCACACAATGTAAACCCCCTCGCGCTCACACAGGCACTCAAGAGCCTATCCTCTTTAACACGTGCGTAAGGGCGCTTCAAGAGTCGTTTTCCTGTGGCGTCGTCTCTCTGTGTCTACCGAGGCTGGTTGGTCCAATCTGACATTCGCTGGACAACAGCTATTCGATCATCTGTGGCTGTCAACATGTCTCTCACGCCGCCAGACACGGATTCCAAACATTGGTAGGGCTACGATTACAAGGGTGTGCGTGTGGGGAAAGCCAGATAACACAAGACCTGATGGTCTATATGTCGAGATTTATGCTGAAAGGGACAGCATATGGGGGAAGCTAGATGATAGAATCACTGATGTGTTGGAGGACGACAGTACGTGGAGAAAGACAGGTAAAAGGAGACCTGATGATCTATGATGATACTATGTGGTGCATGACGGTACATGACAGAATGAGAAAACGGAAGGATTAATGATCTATGACTAGATTATCTGCTGGAGGATAGTGATTATGTCGTAAACATTTTATGACTGTAGATGAATATATGGTCCCTGACGAAGTTACCCGCTGGAGCAGGTATAGTGTCATGAATTTCTAATCTATATTAGATGGAGATGAGCTGGTAAGGATGATCTATGAGGAGATTATTCGCTGGATGACAGTATTAGTATCTTGAATTCTTTATTTATATAGCTCAGACAGGATAATAAAGCAGTCACTCAGAAGTAGGTCGGGAGTAGTATGGATGCAGAGAATCACCAGAAATGTGAAGTAAGAGATCGGATCCCAACAGCAGAGGAGATTGGACCTCACAGTAACCAGAAGGTTCAGGATATAAGTAGTAAGTCTGTTGGAGCTCTCCTCACTAGCAGGAGAGAGAGAGAGAGAGAGAGAGAGAGAGAGAGAGAGAGAGAGAGAGAGAGAGAGAGAGAGAGAGAGAGAGAGAGAGAGAGAATGAAAGAATGAGAGAGAGAATGAGAGAGAGAGAGAGAGAGAGAGAGAGAGAGAGAGAGAGAGAGAGAGAGAGAGAGAGAGAGAGACGAGAGAAAAAATGCATTAGTGGGGCAGCAAAAATCTCTCTTTTCTTTTTTTCTCTCTGGTATAATAGAAGGCTCCCTTGCCGCAAAGAGCTTCCGTAATGTGATAAGTCTCATCATCATACGTTCTTATAAGGTCTAAGGAAGTGCCTCGACTGAAGGTTGATAGCTGTGTGATGGACGCCAGTAGCGTCCTTAATGTCTTGTCGTAATGACAAGTTGGCTAACATACCCTCTCCCCCATGTACCATGTTTGGCGACTCCTCCAAATATTGTCTTCATACACACATACATTTTGTTTTTTTCTTTTTTTTTTGGTAAAGATTAGGGTATTTTCTTTTCTAAAATTCTTAAACGAGCGAAGCCGAAAGTGTACGTGATTCCTTGATTTTCCAGCAAGGGTAGAGAAAGATTAAGCAATCTTTGAGCTCTTAAAGACTTTAAAAATCACTTCAGGAGTCTCCAGACATAATTCACACTATACTAAGTGTAGCCGGTGAATGCTTTCAAGGTAGAAACAAGCGCCGTAAATGGGTATTAATGGGGGCATTAAGGAGCCATATTAGATACCGAGGACCTGTCATGAATACGTGTAGTGGATGGTGTTGAACACCAAGACATGGAGGCTTGACACCCCACGACAGGATCTTATTTACTTTGTCTTTGACGGGGGAAAAAATATAGTCAGACCAAGGTCTCCAAAACCGACAGACCTGAATCACTGCAGACGAAGAAGAAGATCAGGGTACTCCTGGCTCAGGAACCCTAGGGAATCGAACCCAACAAGCCTATAGACCAGACTTAACAAACCCAAGTAAGACCAAGTAGATCCAGGTACTTTCTACATAACACATATGGGCGACCCAGACGAGATCCGACACCAGCGAAAAGCTTTCAGAATCTTCATCAATAATCCTTACCATCATCTCCATTCTGTCGACTGTGTGATCTTAATGCATAATGATACAGCTGCTGGCGGGAGTCGGTTGATAGAGGAAGTCCCATTCAAGTCTTTGGATATTTATTGGGACTTATTGAAGGCCTCGGTGTCAGTTCCAACCTTCTCCATCTCGGCGAAGAGTAGGACGAAGTAGATGAGAGGGGAAGCTGAGGAGTTCACTCCTTCAGGGAGAAATTCATAGCGTTTGGATCGTGAGACAAGACGCATTATGAATACTACGATGGTGGGTTCCGGAGGAAGGTCACTGTGCTGACGTGTGGATCAATACGGAAGCTCAAAATGATTATTCATTTTGTAGAGATGATCTGTATATATCTTTGGCTTGGTAGTGAAAGACAGAGAGAAATCTGAATTTACAAAAAGCTCTGGTTTGTAAAACATCAACTTCAGAGCATCCAATGGGGGACACGAAGGAATGATGCATGGATAGAATGCAAAGAACAGTAATGGAGGGAAAGGGGAGGATGAAAGAGAGAGAGAGAGAGAGAGAGAGAGAGAGAATCCCTTGCACATTGTACATTCACAGTTTCTTTATACGCCCCTCAAAGAAATCATTGAAGAGAGAGAGAGAGAGAGAGAGAGAGAGAGAGAGAGAGAGAGAGAGAGAGAGAGAGAGAAGAAAGTTAGTTCACTCTGGCACATACATGAACACTCGTTACCAGCGGGAAATGATAATAAATGAGGGAATGAAATAATAACAATAACAAAAAATAGAAATCCAAGTATAGTACAAAACAAAACTTTAGCTTTTTTTCGTGTGTGAGGTTTAAATCTATCAAAAAAAAAAAATAGCTATTTTCATTGACAGTATTTCATTGTCATTGTCTCCAAGTGAAGGAAAATAACAAAAACAAGAGAATAATTGTGACATTTTCCCCCCTTAATGAAACTTAAATTTTCCCACAGTGTGGAGAATATATTGATCATGATTATATAAATCCTCTAAATACCACCCAAACAAAACTATGTTTACAAAAAGAAATACGAAAAATAAAAGTTAGAAAAGTCATTAATTGGAAAAGATAGAATAAAAAAGGATCTATTATTTTTCCACAATATTTTTTTTTCAACCTATCTGGTTTCATAAACAATATACGAACTAGTTTATGAAAGGATTACATCTAACTGATCGGTACGTAGTCCTTTCTGACCCAACTCCTGTTGATTGATCAATTTCAATTCGAATGGAAATATTTCTGTAAAAGGGGGAACTCCAATATATATATTTTTTTCCCAGAGTCTAAGAATAGCATTTTGTGACACTAGAAACTAACAGACGTCGGCAGTAAATAGATGTGAACTACAAGTCTACAAATATGAGAGGAAAGCTTTGGGTGATGTGAACTTCCACAGTATATGTAAGATTAGAATGGGGGATTAGTACTGAGGGGACGCTGGCTGTCTGTTTGATTGGGGATTAGTTAATGATTAAGGAGCAATCAGTTTCATCTCGAGTAGTTACGAGGGATGCGTGTTTCGCGAGGAAGATCATGGAACGATAGCTTTAAAGAAGTATTCACAGAAAATATGAACAGAATACCTTGGCAACAGACATGCAAATGGGTCCTCTTGACGCTAACTGTGACTAGCAGAGGCGACGAGAAACATGGACTTCAGAGTGGAGAGAGAGAGAGAGAGAGAGAGAGAGAGAGAGAGAGAGAGATAGAGAGATAGATAGATAGAGAGATAGATAGATAGATAGAGAGAGAGAGAGAGAGAGAGAGAGAGAGAGAGAGAGAGAGAGAGAGAGAGAGAGAGAGAGAGAACACAGCTACGCTAAACTAATATAGCGAAAAAGTGAGGAGCTATCGATCATTTCTTGGCAACGCCCCGTGCCAAACATTGGTCCCAACACTCCATTTTTACCTTGTGTGCGAGTTGAACCACACTAGCAGTGATGGACCACATTCTGGTTAGCCATGGGACACAATTGTATACCTCACAGCATGACCCTGCCATGCGTTACCGTGAGTTACGACCGTTACGTGAGCAATACTGGGTCACTGACCCGTCGTAACTCAACAAGGGGACAAAGTTACAGCTGCTGTGCTGTCAACACAGGAAACCGGAGGAGCTCGTCAGAAGCCGACAGGAGATTGCCCTCCACACCACACAAGTTGTTAGAGTCATAGCAACTTTATGACTAACCCAGACAGCATATCTCTCGCCCATGTCAGAACCACATTGGACAACTGTGGACATTAACTGAGTCGAGAGCCTTTTGTTGAAGTGAGTCACTACAGTTCTTGCGTTCGTTGTCTTGGTGCGTCTGATGTGGTCTGCAGTGCGCGCGTGTGTGTGGAATTTTTCGTACGTTGGTATCGTATTTTCCATTTGTGAAAGGAAAGTGATTTATCACAGTTTCTTGTGTGTTCACTGTTTCCCAGCAGTAGAGGTATGTGATGAGGCCACTTTGGAGGTTGTGGGATATATACCAGAGTGATCATGGAGATATACATCATTATATCTTATTCGAAGGGGAAAAAAAGATATATATTTGATTACTAATGCTCAAGGAAGCCTGATTTGAGCAGACAAAGCAAAAATTCCCTAAATGAAATCATGATTAATATCCTTTAAAAAATATATATAATATTCTTCATCGAAGAACTCTGTTCTCTTATAGACGAAACTCCTCAACTCCTTCCTGCATGAACTTCCCAAACCGTGGCCACATGTGTTTCCGAAAAATCATCTCTGATTTTTCCCCTTCAAAGGCAACCAACCTTTTTGAGAAAGTCTCTCTCTCTCTCTCTCTCTCTCTCTCTCTCTCTCTCTCTCTCTCTCTCTCTCTCTCTCTCTCTCTCTCTCTCTCTCACACACACGTCAGAAAACACAGCTAGATCGACCTCCTTGCAGGATGCTCTGACGGAGGCCATTGGAAATTCACGGAGTGCCATAAAAAAATACGTGTGGCGGTCGACACTGACATTGCCACTGCCATAAAGGGTTCCCAGCAGCTCCTTGTGGGTGTGTTTGGTGGCGACATTGCTCGTAATACAGCGAGCTGAGTAGCATGGCAACAGTTCCTGATGGATGAGTACCATGGTAGCAGGTCCTGAAGGCTGAGTAGCATGGCAACATTTCCTGAAGGTTTGTAGAATGGCAACAGTTTCTGAGGGATGAGTATCATGGCAACAGTTTCTGAAAGATGAGCAGCATGGCAACAGTTTCTGAGGGCTGAGTCGCATAGCAACAGGTCCTGAGGGTCGAGTAGCATGGCGACACATTCACAGATGGGAACTTATGGTTCAGTCAGAATTAATGTGTTGAATATTTATGTCATTTCACCATTAAGATTTTTCCTCATGATGGTCGTGTAATCAACCTAATAGATGAGGTGGTATGATAGGATCCTCACAGGTCAGTCCCACGTTCATGTACCTCATGTCTCATCCTTCAACAGGGATGTCTATGCAGCCAAACATCTCAGTGATCTGGATAGGTCCAATTTTGGCGGAGGCTTCTTAACTTGATATTGGTAGTCATGTTGTTCTAACATCATTCATGAGAGAGGTTTCCAGTCTAGTATCTGTGAAGTATCTTTATTCTATGAGCTCCGCAATAGCAGCTATTGCTGTAAAGTAGATTTATAAATCGCTGAGGGGGCTGAGTGTTTTGTTCGAGAGATGTCGCCACTGACTGCATAACTTGGCTCTGAGAGAGAGAGAGAGAGAGAGAGAGAGAGAGAGAGAGAGAGAGAGAGAGAGAGAGAGAGAGAATCACATGGCTGACGGCTTCTCCGGTTCATGGAGACTCCACAGCAACTCGGTTGCTTCCAACATAACTTTCAGATTAACATTAAGCGGAACAGTGAAGGATTTATACAGCATACTTCCTCTCACAGCGGAGCCAAAAGGATTGAAGAAGGAAGTGGGGTATAGTGGAGGGAGAGGAAATGAAAGAGAAGGAAAGATGGAAGGGAAAAAGAAAGAAACGGATGAAGAGAACAAATACAGGATCAATAGAAGGATAAGAAGGACTGTTTAAGAAAGGATAAGAGAGATGGTCAGACACAGATGATAAATATATTTAAGAAATGATCAGCTCGAATATATGAATGAGAGATTCGTACTGATGGAGCCAGCGGAGGGCGTAAGAGCAAGCAGGAATTAAGGTGAAGGGAAGTTATGATAAAATGAAATGCGAGGTGAAGGATCAAAGAGCATGAGGAAGGTGAAGCAAACCATGAAGAGAACTAATGTCAGTTGGAGGGAAAGTTTCAGGACAGTATTGTCTCTGTGATATTTGGTGGTCGCTCCTCTGGGCGCAAAGTTTGGTGATCTGTGCAGCGTTGAAAGTATCTGTGGAACGTAATGCCACGCTCAGGGACGAGACAAAATACGACCTGGTAACTAGTTCTGGTCCGGAACCTTTGTCCCTCGTATCAGGGTGTAAATAAATGTATATATGTGTGTGTATATATATATATATATATATATATATATATATATATATATATATATGTGTGTGTGTGTTTGTGTGTGTATGTGTGTTTGTGTGTGTATGTGTGTGTGCCTGTGTGTGTGTGTGTGTGTGTGTATGTGTGTGTGTGTGTGTGTGTGTGTGTGTGTGTGTGTGTGTGTGTGTGTGTGTTTGCTATCTTTACTTCAACTTCACTAAGGTGTTCGTGATTTAGTGTCTGGTACCAGAAGAATCTACTCACCAGGCTTGTTGATAGATATTTGATTCAGTTTTGGACTTGTGTGTAAAAACAATTGTACTCTGAATATAGAAGACATGGTTGTGTAAATGTTTATAAGAAGTTGTTAATGTGGGTAAAAACAACACAGAGAAAGTGGATAATACGACCACGAAAATGAGGATAAAACCATCTTTGTTTTTCTCTACTTTAATTCTCTATGTTTTTCAAGAGCCAAGGTCGTGGCTTCGTTAGGAGTCGTAATTAAACTGGAAAAGAAAACGTAAAGTTCATTACACGCGTAATTTTGCTTTACTAGTAATGGAAAGCAGGTTCTTGCATAGCATGATATTACATATTCAATGTCTCCATTACTGACCTCTCTCATGTAGGGAGAAATGAGGTACAAATTCCTATGGCATTGTGCTCGCTTTCACCAAGAGCAGAAGTGAGATGCATCAAGGTCGAAAATCACATTTGTCTAGGTGGATTGAGGCGTCCTTATTGTCTGAGAATTGTACGTGTTGTTTCGGTGGTTGAATTTCGCCTGGTTATCAGTTGCTTATGAGGATTAAGGTCATCTGGTCATTAAGCCCTTGTGTCATCGGGTGAAATGATTAATTCTTCCGAGGACAAGAATACCGACTGAAGGGTAGTCGAGGTCTCTCTCTCTCTCTTCTCTCTCTCTCTCTCTCTCTCTCTCTCTCTCTCTCTCTCTCTCTCTCTCTCTCTCTCTCTCCCCATCTCTTTCCGTCTACGAGTAAAAGGGTGATGGTTGAGCAGGGCAGATGTGACGTTTAATTTCCAAGAGGAAATATGCATTTACTTGTCCATTGTGTGTGTTGATTGCAATATTTGCACTGCAAATGAAAAATGTAAGTGAGGTTCATTCTGCCCTGCAGAGTGTTGTCCTCTCCTATTTTTTTGTACATTACTTTTTTTCGTCATTATGCTCATTGTTTTTGCCTCATCCACAGAGCTCTTTCCCTCTGTGTGTCATAGGAATTGAAAAAAAAATGTTAATTGTACACCGCTGTATCGTAAGAGAGTCGATATGAAACAAAGGTAATGATGGAGAGATTTGTATGAGAATCATGGTTTTGAGAGGCAAGGAAATGTCATCTTCTTGAATAAGAGATGTCTTAGCTAAGCACCGAGAGACGTGGACCAGTGAAACTGTTATGCGTATATTAAGTCAAAGGCTAAATATGTGTGTCAGTAATTAGACACATTTGTGTATAAATGTATACATGAATAATATTTGTGTAGGTGTGTGTGTGTGTGTGTGTGTGTGTGTGTGTGTGTGTGTGTGTGTGTGAGAGTGTGTGTGTTTGAGCAAAGAAGGTGAAACACACACACTGTGCTGTATAACCTTTAATACCGGCATGAGGCATTTTGGTGTTGTCCTAAATATTAACCAATATTCGAGTAATAGTCATTCCCTAGTCAGGAGACCTTCAGAGTAAAATGTGTTTCTTATAAAACATTCTGACATTTGCAGGTTCCCAGGGAGGTTTATATCAATCACAGAGGCAGCGGGAAGGAAGTTTATCTTGAAGGCCAAATATGACACAGTTTCTTATCCATGATGGCGAATTCGTCACATTATTGTATACAAAGATACATCATACATTTCTGTAAGATTAATTAATCACTAGATTGAATAAATGACAATAGTAACCAAATGTTAAACTTTTTTAATGGAAGAATCTGTGTTACTTATCAATGATCTAATAATATCAATAACCCAGCATGCCCATTTTAGATCTGTTTTGAATACCCAAAATAATAATAAATCCAAAATCTTTTTCCTGCTCCAAGTTGAGTCGCAGGGTTGGAATGGCTGCCTCAGACATTCTGCAGGGATGAAAAACTCTGTATTCTTTCTATACATCAATCATCTCACATGCAAACTGTCTTTGTAAGGGGCAAGGCTGGCTCCCCGGTTCATGTGAGTCGCATTCTGGAGAAAGACTTGTAGTTTACTTCCGGGAAGTGATTAGAGAATCAGGTGTTTGTACGCAGTCAGGGATTTCAGTAGTTCGGAGAGACAGAAGAAGAATAGATAAAAAAAAGATGGACTTTCTGAAAGATGTGAGGTAAGGTATTTATTGTCTGCGGGTTTCTAGACTGGCTATTTTCAGCACGCAGAGCTTGGGGTCCGGGGTGAGGATTTTGCTTTTTTTGATCATTATTAACGAAAGTGATGACATTTTTTTTTCAATCATAATGACATTGATAACGATAAAGATGATGATGATGTTGATAATGATGACAAGGACATTATTGACAATGCGGCTGCCCAAATTTCAGTATATAATGATTGTTTCCCTGTATACATATAGATACATATTGATAGTCCAGGTACCCACATATGAATACATATCTATAGCATAGCTGCTAGTATACATAATGATATCATACATATGTATAGAGTAGCTACTAATGTATAGGTACATAATGATACTCTAGCTGACCACATATGAATATGAATTGATTGCGTAGCTGCCCACATATACATATATATTTATAATGCAGCCACCGAATTATAGTTACATATTATACACTGCCGTTATGACGGTCCTACAATAATACCAGTGGTACCCACCTGATTAAGGCCATTTTGTATATGGATCTTGCAGACCTAAACTTGCGAGAGCTTCTTGTTTCGATCCTATATGTTTTAGATCAAGTTACTTCAGGTGCGACAAAAATGTACGCCGTTTTCTGAGAAGCGAAGTATCCCCTTGCAAAACTTTTGCATGGCTATTTTCTAATCTTACTTACCACACCACGGGAGGAGAATATGCCTCAGCGAAACCAGTCTTTTTTCTTTCCCCTCTTCCACGTTGCCCGGGGACACACAACACTATCTGGAAGTAACTTCGACTATTAAAAGGAACTTTTTTACCATCTTGCACTGCGCTGCAATTCTCCTAAGTGCACGTCATGAGCTCTTGAACACAGTGAAAACCTGCATTTTGTTTCTCATTTCCTTTTATACTGTCTGGCTTTTGTCTTAATACTTACACATATTTCGCATTTTGTTGTCCATATCTCCTTTGTCCTGTTGTCTCATTTCTTACACTTGTTTTACATTTCCCCCACATTTCCTCCATAATGTCTTGATTTGTCATATTTTTTACAGCCACATTTTTCTTTTTTTACGTCATTCGTTCTTATTTTGGGATACAAACAATCTACATCATGTTAAAGATATTGGGTACTATGGTTCACATGATTACCGTTGTCATTGATGTTTCATCACTGCCTATGATATTAGAAAACGATTGAAAGGCAAAATTCCTAAAGTTGTGTGTGTGTGTGTGTATGTGTGTGTGTGTGTGTGTGTATGTGTTGTGCGTGTTAAAGGAAAGATTGTATATATATATATATATATATATATATATATATATATATATATATATATATATATATATAAAATGCTTTTGTAAACCTCGAGAACATTTATGCCGTTCTTTCTCTTTACATTGCGCTAAACTACATACATTCATATTAGTAATTAGCATAACTAATTAAGTTATATAATTAGTAGGGAGAAATTTAGAGAGAAAATTTAAAAGTTAGAGGGAAATGACAATTAATAGGACGGCTGACGCATTAACAGACTAATGTTGATATGTATTTTTCGAAAAATTTTCCACTTCATTTTTAGGTTAATGCAGTCATATATATATATATATATATATATATATATATATATATATATATATATATATATATATATATATACATATGTCTGTGTGCGTGTGTGTGTGTGTGTGTGTGAATGCTGTCTATACTACCTCCAAGGGTTATCACAAAGTTTCGATTAAATCTATGAAATCATCTTCAGGGACGTGTGGAGAGTTCTGTACAGCAGCTGGAAATGATTGTGAGTAGCTGGATGAAGCTGGGTAATACCAGTAGGCGGACGTGCATGTATCGCTGCGCACTCATTGGTTGTACCGTGTTGCTGGGGCAAGTAGCTGTAACAGTCTGTCTAGGTCCTTTCTCTGGTTCAGTTGGTTGATGTTCCTTGTTAATTTAACACTTTATGAAATTCTTAAAATGCAATATTTTTTCTTCTTGATGAGTTGCTTCTCATTTACTTTTCTCCAATTAGCATTTAACCTTTCGCTAACGAGGCGTTCAAAGCTTGCAATTCTTTTTACATCTAGATCCTCAAAGACTTCCACACACACTCACTTAGTTCTCATATATATTTCTCACCAACGTCGCACTCACCCACCCCCTCTTTCTCCACCACGAACCACCATCACCACCACCACCACGGACCATCACCACCATCATCACCACCATCACCACCACAACCACCACCACCACAGACCACCACCACCACTATCAGCTCCACCTTACCCCCTCCCAGTCCTCAAGCTGCATTCTCCCTGCTGTTCTTCCACCACTCGGGTGATGGAGGAGTTGGGAGTCGAAGGGGGAAGGGGGTATTTTATCCGGAGTTATACGGTGTGTAGCGCAACGCGCTCTACGAGGTAATTTGATCATCCTGGCAATGAAACAGGCAATTGTCTGCTTTTATTGAGGAACGAAACTGCTGTTGTGGTGACATGATACAACAATTGTGCACTTGGAGCCTTACAGCTGTGGTTGGATTCACACTGAAAGCATTGTTGCACGAGACAGAGACTTGTAGAATGAACGTAAGCATCAAAAGGTAATTGGAACGTCTTTTCGGAATGACAGAACAAAAATCACAGTTTGTGGAATGATAGAAAACAAAAGATTGTCTGTGGAATGATAGAAAACAAGACATTGTTTGTGGAATGATAGAAAACAAATCATTGTTTGTGGGATGATAGAAAACAAATCATTGCTATTGTGTACAAAACTCGGAATGATTCCGTTAGATAATTCTATAGATAAATTAGACTTAGTTGGTATAACATTCACTACGCCTGACCCCTACACCCGGCCCTTGATAAGACTGTAAATGATCCATCAAGACTGTAAAAATTAACCCTCTTCAACCTCCTCCAGGTACTCCTCCTCTTCATCTCCTCCTGTAGTAGACTCCTTCCTCCTAAGTCTTCAGAGGTCTTTGTGTTCGGGAGTGGCCCGTGAG
Source organism: Panulirus ornatus (assembly GCF_036320965.1). NCBI lineage: Eukaryota > Metazoa > Arthropoda > Malacostraca > Decapoda > Palinuridae > Panulirus > Panulirus ornatus. Next base: position 57,892,370 of record NC_092236.1, read on the forward strand.
ATGTATGGCATACGCGAACAATATTATCTTTAGTGAGCTGGGACAGTTATGATCTGAGAACGCAT
>NC_092236.1:57897434-57902434 GCF_036320965.1 Panulirus ornatus
CTAGTATGTGGATCCTGCTTAGTCATATGGTAGGATTTCGCTCGCTTCGCATCCTTTCAATGGAGGGACGCATATCCTTCCTTAATAACAGATCATAGGATTCTGGTCAGGCTAGGATACAAGGATGATAACATACACACACACAGGCCATGTCAAGAGTAAAGGAACGAAAGAGATTTAGGAAAATATAGAGAAGTTATGGTTACAAATATTAAAGATCAGATTGAATATAAGGAATTTGGAGAGTAGGAGACAAGAGGCCGAAATATAAGTGTGGCTAACGAGAGAGAAAAGGGAGAATGCATGTTATTTGAAGGAATAGATTAAAGCAAGACATAAATTCAATATTCACGGGACAGAATAGATACATGAACAACAGTAGAAGTAAATGATACCATAGACATGAGACAAAGGGTGTTATGAAAGTTCTCAATGAATGTAATGAGATATTAGAGGAATGAATGTGAAATTTATTTAGAGAGGAAAAGACAAGCTATGGCTACAAGTAGCGAATATCACAATGAAGAAGAGAATTGGGACAGCTGGATTAATAATGGTGATTAAAAAGTATAGCTGACGGGAGAGAGAAAGGAAAGAAAACTAAATTTTCTGGAGAAATTGATTGAAATAAGACATTGATGCAATAATTATAGGACACAAGAGATATATGATCAATAACAGGAGTGAATGATATCAATCAAGACATAAGGAAACTGGATGTTTTGAAAGTGTTCAATGAATGTAATGAGATATCAGGACATAAAAGGTCACTAGTGCATAAGATGGAAAGAAAAATTAGGTGAAGAGAATTGGCAAGCAAAGGGGACAGAAAACAATCAGGAGTACATAAGGAGTGGATGATGTCAAATGTGGGACGCAATCATTCATACAAAATCAAGAGATTCAATTAAGAAGAAACAAGAATGAAACAAAGAAAAGAAAAGAAATTAACCGATTCATGAAAAGTCAAGAAAGAACAAGGAAGAGTTGAATCGATGGTAAAAGAAATGAAAAACAAAAGGTGATTATAAAACTAAACAAAAAAACAGCACGATTGAAAAGGCAAGTCTTCTGCAACGAGCCATCAGTAGACGTTAAAAAAAAGGAAGAAAGAAATAGAGATAATATACGATGAAGTATCATGGAAAGCGCTATAAAGTAAGAAATATATTTTCTACCATTGCCTCCGCTAAAAAGAAAAAAATATGAACTTACACTAAGTATAATGTAGATGAGACTGGCCCAGAGGGGCTGTTACCAGACACAAACATCACACCTTCACTTTACTCCCTCTCATTATGCAACACATTTCCATTATAATGTAATTAACAGAACATGCATATTCATAATTACGAATCTCCTTATTTGGAGCGTATAATGAGCATTATTCCAGTTTTCATAAATAAATAAGCTTGAACGCAAATAACAAATTTATGTCGTGTGTCAAAAGGAAATTTAGAGAAATTCAGAAATCATATTTGGTACTGTAGTATGAGTTCACACTCGCCCTCAGAATATTCATGAACTACAAAACGTTTTTTCCTCCCATTTTTTTGGAGGCAAAAGATAGCACTTTGTAGGAGTAGAGTGATACTGTATCTCTAGGTGAGATAAGTTTAGAATTTTTTTTTGTAACTTATGATAACGGGTCACAATACACTGTAGGTTATAAACATTCCTTTTCTATAAATATATATATATATATATATATATATATATATATATATATATATATATATATATATATATATATGTATATATATATATATATATATATATATATATATATATATATATATATATATATACACATACATATATACACACATAAGAACGAGAGAGAGAGAGAGAGAGAGAGAGAGAGAGAGAGAGAGAGAGAGAGAGAGAGAGCACTCGAGCCTCTCACGCATGGTGAGCGGAGTTAGCTAGCTTAAGGGCCGCTGAATACGGAGGTGACATGAGATTAATCTCATTTGTATTCACTTGTGTGTTAGTCGTGTGGCCATCTCTCCATGTGTGTGTGTGTGTGTGTGTGTGCGATTTTGTCATCTCTCTCTCTCTCTCTCTCTCTCTCTCTCTCTCTCTCTCTCTCTCTCTCTCTCTCTCTCTCTCTCTCAAGCCTCAAGCCCTCTCTCTCTCTCTCTCTCTCTCTCTCAAGCCTCAAGCCCTCTCTCTCTCTCTCTCTCTCTCTCTCTCTCTCTCTCTCTCTCTCTCTCTCTCTCTCTCTCTCTCAAGCCTCTCTCTCTCTCTCTCAAGCCTCTCTCTCTCTCTCTCTCTCTCTCTCTCTCTCTCTCTCTCTCTCTCTCTCTGTCAAGCTCTCTCTCTCTCAAGCTCTCTCTCTCTATAATTTTGAAATAATTTGCCCTACCAACGCAAATCTAATTTGCAAAAACGTGAAAATGTCGTTTCCGTGCAGAGTGTTTAAAAAGAAACTAACATATATAAACTGCAGGATAACTTACGTAATTGCTGTATCTTGAATGATAATGACCCACAGAAGAAATTAATGTCGCGTTGACGAAGGAGAGTGATATGATCTCAAGTAAACTTGTTGCAAAGTTTACACAGTTTACTCAAGAGACACGATAAGAAATGTGTTTTTTTCTTTTCAAAAGAAATTATGATAATCAAGTGCATGAACTTTTGCGCAGGAAAAGTTCTGATGAGAGGAATATGTCTAGTACCATCAGAATATATATATATATATATATATATATATATATATATATATATATATATATATATATATATATATATATATATATATACCTCATTCTTTTCCCACTTTAGCAAGGTAGCGCCTACCATGAACGGTCGATCAACGCACACACCCACTCTCTCTCTCTCTCTCTCTCTCTCTCTCTCTCTCTCTCTTCCCCCCCCCCCCCCACCCGAACCCTACAGTCTTCTCCTGACCCTTAAATATCATGTCAGAGGCCAGACCATTGTACTCCAGTGGTCGTTCTCTCGTTCTTAAGAGCTACGGTAATATACCGGGAATATCTTTTTCAAAACATGGAATCAGGCAGAATCAACAGAGATGGTTGTTAAGACTACCCACGCCAGAGTCTAATATTCTAGCGTGAGTTAAGATCCTATGAACATGGCTGGATGAAAACGAACAAATCATACTTGTTTTTCTTTACGTGAATGATAAATATATGTAAATGAGAGCGAGAGAGAGAGAGAGAAGAAGAAAAAAGAGCTCGTAATTCGCTCTCGCTATTTCAGAGTTGCAGAGGAAATGAAGTAGTTATGACCAAGCAGCCAGGCAAATAATGTCATACGATGATGTGAGAGGGAGAAAAAAAGTCTAATTTCTCAAAAAAAAATCTGATTTACACCAGGAGTATCCGGTATTTTCACTGGAAAAACTTAGAACCAAATACTTTTTTTTACACCTGTCCAGGTAGTTCGCTTCTTCTATACAGTCAGCAGTTTCTGCCACTGTACCTACGTTAAATATGAACATTCGTTTAACGTTTTTGCCGTTCACTTAATGTTCTTGCTGTTCACTTGCCGTTCTTGCTATCTGATTAATGTTCCTGCTGTCTTAAACGATTAGTTTAGATGATCATGTCAGCTTCGCAGAACACGACGGTACGTCACTTGAGCTGGACGGTACGTTCATCAAACAATACGGTACATCTTACGTGTACAATGGCCTGGTTAGTTGAAAGGTTAGATCATTATAACCAAGAATCGTGCAGTTATGGCAATGGCTGTGAGGTCTCTCTCTCTCGCGCGCTCAACACACCAGTGGAACCCATTTCAAGTCCGTCTATGATAGAAGGCATCGCCTATCCACCACCTATCCAGTTGTGATAGGGATGTCGTCTATCCTCTTGCCTGTTCATCTATGAGAGAGAAAACTTATATTCCTTCCCCTATCCATCTACTGCACGGTCGTAGTCTGACTTTCGTCCGTCCTTGTGCAGCGAATACACCTTCTATCCTCCGCTTTCCTCCGCTTGTTTACCTATAAGAAGAATATATTCTACCCTCATGTGTTCCTCCATCCTTTACACTCTACCTGTGGGAGATTACCTCCCTTCCTGCCAGGGGGGGAGCATACAGCAACCCTCACACGCTAAACAGTCTACCAGAGAATGAACTACAAGAAAAATGTAATGAGGTTTTCCAATATGAAATCAATGCCTTTTAATTCTTTAACATCCGGGATGTTGATTGGTCCGGGGGAATGCTTCATCTTCTCTCTCTCTCTGAAAGTGCATTTACGTGATTTGTTTATAACGACGGCTAATACCATTACAGAGAAATACATATTGATACAGAGGCGATGCTGTAATGCCTTCAGGATTCACTTCGCTGTTTGCGGCAGTACAAGTCTTCATTGTGATAATGCTCTGCATCTAACCGTTCATTCTTCGTATAATATGAGAGATTATTCTATTACGTTGTTAGAGAGGAGGGTTTTTTTTACCTCTCTCTCTCTCTCTCTCTCTCTCTCTCTCTCTCTCTCTCTCTCTCTACTTCCTGAGGTCTCTAACGTTCTGTGTATTCTAAATGTAATTAGAGCGAGCGATACCTTAGATCTAACCAGTATTATACAAACTCTTCCATTTGTTACTCAGTAGAATAAAAGCATGAGACAAAATTAGAGAAACTGAGAGAATAAAAGAAAGAAAATGAGAAAGAGATGAAAGAGGGCAGGGAGAGGAAAAGAAGGGGTCACAGCTACTCACAAATGTAATCCAAACAGAGAAAGAGAGAAACACTGTGTAGAAATGAGAATAAACAATCCCAAGTTACATTTAAGTTCATACTTGCTATTTTTCCTGACACCACAAACATCAGATCCTTTTTTCTACATATCCATATGTGAGTAGATGTGCTGGTCCAGTAGTGGTCCGCACATGTACACATAACCGTACAAACGTACCACATAAACGTTCCCGCTCTTCGTACCTGGTAGACAGAACCTTGTGGTAATTAGGGGAACAAGTTGGGATTTCCTCCACTCTGACTCCACGATTAGT
>NC_092236.1:57904934-57907434 GCF_036320965.1 Panulirus ornatus
TCTATGCCCAGGAATTCTACAGGAAGTTAGTTAGAGGGTTCTATATAGATGAACTTATGGTCTATGAAGATATTACATGCTAGAGGACAATATCATCCTAAAGTCTTAATGTATTTACGTGTGGAATACAACTGTACACAATATGCTAAATACCTATTCCACATGCATGGAGGCAGAACATTTAAGTAGAAGGCTCTTCCTCACCCACCATTCTCTAGGGAGATATACCCTGGTTTACTGGCTGGCGTTCTTAAAACGAAATTCGTGTCCTGTAATTCAATAAAGCTCAAGAAATTGAAAATCACGTGTAAACTCGATGGAGAATTGATGGAGGAAATGATAAGTATTATTTTTGAATTTAGAGAAAATGGCTTCTGTTTTGATCACTGCGTGTACACTGATGGAAACTTGGGTGGTAATGTTCTTAGAATCTTGTTTAGCACGTCCTGTGTGTGTATTATTCAAACTGTCTGAATACCCAATCTCCTCCTCTGAACAGGAAGCTTTTATGGACGGAGAATGATATATATAGATAAAGAATAATTTCCGGGCATATCACATAGAACCAGATACAAATTTACCTTGATGAAGGTAGCGTATAAAGAAATAAAAAGTTGCTGGAGCGGGGCAACACGACTCCAAACGTCTCTTCTCGTAACACGTCAATAGTAACCACATATAGTAATCACAAACAGAGAGCAATTACGGTACCATTCTTTCACCCTTTACACTATCAATGCTGAAAACGCAAGAGAAAAGAAGAGAAACGATTCAAAAACTAATGCAAGAGAGAATAGAGTTTCAAAGAAGAAGAAACAGAAGAAGATGAGGAGAGAAACTGTCAGTAAGAGGAAGTTCAATGTTTTCAAAATACTTTGTTATCCGCATTAGAAACTGAATATGATTAATGGTTTATGAATATCAAGTATGTTTCTTTCTTTTCAGCAAAGCTGAAACTTCGTACCCAGTGTTCCTGTTTGTCTGATGTACGATACTCGCATTCTATTTGGATACTTTTTTCTCTTTTCATAAGGTATATCTTTATTTTGTGGCTTTATTGTAGCACCTTAGTTGGGAAATACTGGCAAGGCAAGAGACAGAAGTGCATATTGCTAGCAGACCCTCCCCAGGATGTGTTGGATATTAAATTCAGATTCTGCAGTTCTACAAAAGCAATCATTTGAAATTCAGACTCACTCCCTGCAAGCGTGAGCCATTTATTTTTCCCCCCACCATCTGCAAGTAAAAATTTGCATTTCACTTTGCGTATCTGTGAATCAAGCAGCAGTGTTGGCGTACCATTCTAAAGAGAGAAGTCAATAAAGAAACGCGTTTTGGGAGGATATTTTTCTTCAAAAGGTCTGTATGGCATCCATCAAATGTCCGTTTCTGGAATCTATAATGCGTTGCGGCTGTAGTGAAGATGATAGTGAAGATGATCTCGTATACTAGGTGGAAAGAAAGATGGGAACGGGCGAAGAGATGGACTCGAATTTTGGGAATAGAATAAGAGAGAGGGTATGCTACGGAGATATGTGATGACAGCATCTCGAACCGTGAGAATGAGAAGGTAATTTAGGTCTGTGTGTCACTTTTTCTCACACATACATAGCTAGATTACACACACACACGCACACACACACACACACACACACACACACACACACACACTCACACTCAAACAAACTTTACCTAACTTATAAACAAACATTTCCGTCCATATTCACAGCCAAGAATTCACCGTAGCAGTTCCAGCAGTGTCCCAGGACGTATCAATACCTGCCAGGGACTTCAGGTGATGGTCCTCTCCTGTCACCTCCGCTGGAAAGCTCGGGCATTCCGCTCCTGTCGACGCAGTCTCAGTGGAGAAGACTTGTCTCCTCACTATCACTTCGTGGGTGAATATCTTTATCTAATTTATCTTTAACCTTATCTTATATCTCTATATGACTCGAGAGAGAGAGAGAGAGAGAGAGAGAGAGAGAGAGAGAGAGAGAGAGAGAGAGAGAGAGAGAGATCCTCTGAGTTTCGTATTCTCAAACATACCTGCTAACGCAAATGAGTGAGGTAACGTTGTAGCAGTTGTGTATATATGCGACTGCGCTTGTCTGTGCTTTTACAGGTACGTTGTGCGTGTGTGAATTGCCTCCAAATAGGAAAACCTCCTCCATGTTGGCATTATCTCGTATTGCATGCTGGTAAGTACTCGTGGTGGCCTGACAGTTGAATTTCTACTAACACGCTCGCCCGTTCTCTACACGCATGTAAGATACAAGCGCTGTTCATTAGAAATGTTATATGTGTATTTTCCCATCATGTGTATGTTTATGTGACACGTATTTTAAGTTTTGGTGTGTATTTTGAGGATTCTAGGTGTATTCCAAGGTTTCGGATGTATTTTTAGGAATGTAGATGTATTTCAAGACTTTTGAATATATGCAATGATTTCTGGATGTACTTTCTAATTCCTGTATGTATTTTGGGGATTCTGGATGAATTT
>NC_092236.1:57912434-57947434 GCF_036320965.1 Panulirus ornatus
CGTCATGTCTCAACTAAAAATGAAAATGACAAAAATATTTAATGGCCGATCGCATTGCTCGTGCGCTCGATACATGGTCGCCCATAAAATGAGTCGTCTAAGATGCGCTGGTGGAGCGGTGGCTGTGGAAACAGTCCATGTCTCCCTGGAAAACACGGAAGCAGTGTTATAAGTTGTTAGGTGGCTAGTCACCCAGTTATAGTTTTGCGATTTCTTACAGTAATCGAGCCGCGTAGTTAGTTTATCCCTTCAGCACTACGGTAAGACCATTGAAGACGACGATATGATCCTTGAACACGACGGTACGACCCTTGAACACGACGATATGATCCTTGAACACGACGGTACGACCCTTGAACACGACGATACGATCCTTGAACACGACGGTACGACCCTTGAACACGAAGGTATGACTCTTAAACACGACGGTACGACACTTGAACACGACGGTATGACCCTTGAACACGACGTTACGACCCTTGAACACGACGAGGAATGAGCAAGCACCTGACAGAAACATTTCTGTTACAAGCGTGAGACAGTTATATGATAATGGAGACAACGCATTCATAGATTTACCCAAATGAATTCAGCTTCATGACGTAAATAGAAGTTATAGCTTTGACAAAGCTTAATTACAATATCATATTTCAGTCGTTATGAAATCAGCTTCGAGTGTTCTAATCCTTATATACACCGCATGCGGCTCATGGAGGAAACATGACGAAGCCACAAGCGTAAATGACAGTGTTATTGCTTCGAGTGTTGCTCCTCTCTCTCTCTCTCTCTCTCTCTCTCTCTCTCTCTCTCTCTCTCTCTCTCTCTCTCTCTCGTCAACATTTTTTTTCCTGTTGTTCTCAAACCCAGCCGTTTATATGGGTCCAGCTACACACCACGTATTATATTTCCTGTTGTTCTCAAACCCAGCCGTTTCTATGGGTTCAACTACACACCGCGTATATTATATTTCCTGTTTAGGACGATCGAACAAGAATCGTGATGACGAGAGACTAGGAAATAGCTTTAATCATATTATAGTATTCGACGACCAAGGTCGACTAACTGAAAATCTGATTAGGAGATGGCGCTGAGCGACGGTACGTATTCGACTAAATCGGATTACGATTAACAGATGGCGCTGAGCGACATTACACATTCCACTTGCTCGGATTATGATGAACGTGGCGGTAAGCGACGTTGCCACGTCCAACACTACCTGGGATTATAATTAATAGCGCTAAGCGACGGTCAGGACTCTGTTTGATCTTGGTTTGTCCCACTAGATTATATACTGTGGTAAGAGGTGATAAGCATAAAGGTCAACATGTCATATTAATTACATTGAATTTTTAATCGTACAAACACTCAAGATCTTTACTTCGCCCGAGGCAAATGCGTTTCTCTTTAGACTAATATTTACTCTGTATTTCCTCGTGTTAACCGAAGATAAAGAGGATAATATGAAAATAATTTCTCCTAATATACCGACTATTCTATGGATATCTATCCGGAAATAGATAATGAAGAACCTTGAAGGCTGAGGATACAGTACAAATAAGGTCTACACCTCATTCAACGATTGGATGAAAGAGATCTTAAGTGCTGACTAGCCTTGTCTTCCCAAGCGTCCTGAAGACAGAAATGTGTTATTCCAGGTAAGTTTTTACCGGACTTGGACCGAGTACTTAACGCAGGCGCACTTGCAGTATATCCAGACTGTCTGTCATTTATGTAACTCTCTCGTTTTTCAAGCGAAATGTCAGAAGTCCCTCCCTTTGAACACGACGGCACGACCCTTGAGTACGACGGTACGACCACCCTGCAGCACGATGGTACGACGACCCTTGAACACGACGGTGCGACGACCCTTGAGTACGACGGTATGACGACCTTGGAGCACGGCGGTGCGACGACCCTGGAGCACGACGGTACGACGACCCTTGAACACTACGGTGCGACGACCCTTGAGTACGACGGTACGACGACCCTGGAGCACGACGGTGTGACGACCCTGGCGCACGACGGTATGACGACCCTTGAACACGAAGCTAAGATGATCCCTTGAATACGACTCTAAGACCCTTCAGTATGATGGTTTAACTTGTGACCTGACCCTTAAAGAATAAGGGCCATAGGTTGCCCCAACACATATCTAAGAATCGCACCGTCATGCTCAACGATCGTTACCTTGGTGAAGAAGAATCGTAACACCATGCTGTGGGATCGTAACGTCGTGCTTAAGGATTGTAACCTGTCACTTAAGGCTCGCAACATCGTGTTCAAGCATCTATAGATACAAATAGATAAAAGGAAATTATTAAGTATAATGAAAACAAATCAAAACAGAAGTAATGATTGAGGTCGAAGTTATCAAACTTACACCCACCCTCTTCTGCCAAGGTAAGGATCCCTTTCCACACTTGTCTTCGAGAAATATTCTTCCTCTGGCAAAGGTGCCTTGAGGGGAACTGGCCAGAAAACAGTTACCATCGGGGTCAGGTGTGGTAAAAGAGGACAAAAAAAAAGAGAGAGAAAAAAAAAGTTACTTTGACCTGAGTTTGAAGTCTGCTGTTAATTGCCGAAATAGTTTACTGAATAAAGTCAAATAGAACATTTAGGCCTGAAAGTGACAACCTGAAAGTGCACCAGAGGTAGCGATAAACTGCTCTGAACCTGAATGATATATATATATATATATATATATATATATATATATATATATATATATATATATGTATATATATATATATATATATATATATATATATATATATATATATACATATATATATATATATATATATATATATATATATATATATATATATATATATATATATATATATTGATATGTTATTTAATATAATTTTGAAAGCACTCTTTCAGTAGACGAAACGCATTTTTCACTGCAACTCACTCTGTTACCAGGCTTATGGACTCAAAGTGGTGATAAATTCATGACGCAGTGATTTAGCAGCAAAATATATTTCATATGTGTTAATGAATGTATTCATTTCAGATTCGGTGGCCAGACTTAGCGCACAGATTTTTCAGGGTCGAACATCAATGAGGTAAGCCTTATCATTTAATCATATTTGCATAATATGATCATCTTACCTCTGTCTCCAACTTCAGAGTTGTTAAGTTATTCACTAATGAGATGATTTTCACGTTCATACAGCAAATAATGAGGAAAAATACACCTCAGTCTTTTCACCTGTACGACGACCATTTCAGGTGTTTGTACCAAGCACTACTTCACATAGTTCCCTTGTTGTTGGAGATGTGTGATGTTAGCGCTCCTATTGTTGGTGAGATGTGTGATGTTAGTGCCCCTGTTGTTGGCGAGATGTTGGCTGTTGATGGTAGTCTTGTTGCTGGAGATGTGCGCTGTATGTATCAGGCAGACGTGTGACACTTGGAGTGGCAGCGAGGAGGAGCTCCACAAAATATATATTCTCTTTCTGACGTTCTGGGAAGGGTGGGAGGAATATATATATATGACGAAGCAGACAGCCTGGCCGAGAACACATGGTAAAAGGAGAGATGGAGAAAAGGGAATGGATGACACTAATGTGAATGCAGTTTACCTGATCAGGCATCTCCATTTTCTTTTCCATCTTCTCCCTCCCATTCTCATTTGTCATCATTATGCCTAAACATTTTCTGTATCTATTTTTCTATTTATGTGATCCATATCTACAGCCATTTGTCGTGTCGCGTCTCATACGCTAAGCTTATCTTCAGCTGTTCAAGGGAATCATAGTGATGAAAAGACACGACAAATAGAAAGTGATGTGTGGAAATGAGGCCATTTTTCTATTTGTTCCTGACGCCACCTCGCCACGGCGGGAAAAGCAATGGGCATATATGAAAGATAGTGTTGACAGAGTAGATAAATGCTAAAAGAATGATCCTATGCATGAGCTATAGGAGTAGACTGTTTGGAACATAGATGGTCATAAGAGTGCATGAGAAAGTTAACAGAAAACGTGTTGATCTATGATGAGGATAGCTGCTGGAGGACAGAAAAAAAATAAGGAAAATAGATAATAGAGGACGGTGAAGAGGAGGGTATTTGCTGAAGGACAAAAATACAGGAAAATAACCAGTTATAGAAGACGTAGGTTGTGTACGATGTGGGCATCTGATAGAGGACTGTACGTTATTCATGGCAAAGACGGATGATGAAAGAATGGATGGTCTATGAGGAGGGCAATACTACCTCAATATTTCCATTCTTAATAACTGGAGACAAGAGGTAAAGCAGAGAGCGTTTATGTTCTAGTTTATGGGACTGGTGGCAACAGCATGTAAGTCAGAGGTTATGAAGAGAAACAGGATGGAAGAGGAAGAGAAGGAGGAGGAGGACAACATCAAGACACAGTGTTGGAAAAGAGCACTCGTAAAGTTACTGAGAAATGAATTCAGTAATGATGATACCAGGGTTCGAGTCAGGCAGGATACTGAGTCAGTCAGGGATCTCTCTCTGTCTGTCTCTCTCTCTCTCTCTCTCTCTCTCTCTCTCTCTCTCTCTCTCTCTCTCTCTCTCTCTCTCTCTCTCTCTCTCTCTCTCTCTCTCTCTCTCTCTCGCCAAAAATCATCGAGAGGCGAAGAGCTATCTCTATATATATGCCACACAGCTGCAAGCGACCCCTCCCTCACCACCACCACCAAGCAGCAGCAGTTTTACCACATCGGACGGACCATCGCTGCTGCCGCTGCTGCTGCAGCTGTTGTGGCCCTACAGACACACAGAACAGCACAGCAGCTGTGAGGGGCCTCTGGGAGCGAGAGCATAAGAACAATAGCGCTGCAGCAGTTGTCAGAAACAGCAGGAGAACGGCATTGTGAGGCTAGGAGGACCCAACCACCCTCCCTCCTCCTAAACCCCATCCCCCCCCAAGCCCCTCCCGCACCGCCTGCCTGACTGCAAAACACACTCCAAAACAGCTTCGGTAAACAGGTCAACAAATAGACGTTTAAAAGTCCACTGGCCTGTGTGGAAACCCTGCAGTTTACGTCCTAGTTTCCATGCTGGTATATATTTTTCACATGGTGATATACACATTTGTGTCCATGTTGGTATACACATTAGTTTCCATGTTAGTATACACTTTATCTTCCATGTTGGTAAACACTTTATCTTCCATGTTGGTGTGCGCATTAGTTTCCATGTTGGTATACACTTTATCTTCCATGTTGGTATACATTTTATCTTCCATGTTGGTATACACTTTAGCTTCCATGTTGGTATACATTTTATCTTCCATGTTGGTATACACTTTAGCTTCCATGTTGGTATACATTTTATCTTCCATGTTGGTATACACTTTAGCTTCCATGTTCGTATACATTTTATCTTCCATGTTGGTATACACTTTAGCTTCCATGTTGGTATACGCTTTAGTCTCCATGTTCGTAAACATATCATTTGTTTTACTCACTGTGATAATTCTACGGGTAACGAAAATTTCGTTTTCTGTTCATGATTTAGGCTGATATACATATCTCATGTAAACTGTACAAGTCTATTGCTGAATCTAGGCAGAGTAATTGTTTTATATTCTTTCATCCTTCAGAAGCAGAGTCTGCCATGTTAAATATTTTGTGAAATGTTACATCAGATAAAGGTTATTTCAATGGTGACTTAAATTTCTGCAATAGAAATTACTGTAATAACGAGATTCTACAAATGCGTACATACCTACATGCATGCACACACAAACTATATATATATATATATATATATATATATATATATATATATATATATATATATATATATATATATATATATCAAACCAAGCATGATGGAGTGAGGCGGACATATGACCAGCATACACCGGGCGAGGCAAACAAACTTGACCATTCTTATTGTCACAGACAGACCTTATCTGCACGTCGGACCTTGTCTGAAGGAATTCCTCACCCGTCCTGACCATAATCAGAGGACGTGGTCGCGTGGACCCCGTGATTGTTTCGCCAGCACTAACGAACACATCGTCTCTATTCAAACTTCGACCATTGGCAAGACTGAGGGATCAGCGATGGAGCGGCACGGCCATTGGCTGAGGAGTCGTGACGTCGCGCATTTCTTCCTGGACGATTGATTATAAGATGTAAAGTCACACATCCTTTCCACAGCGATTGGTTAGGACACATGTCGTCATGAACTTTCTCGCTTTAACCATTGATTAAGAGACAATACGTCACGATTATCTCGTTTAACGATTAGATATGAGAGATGACGTCATGAATTTCTAGTTTAACAATTCTGTGGGAGATGATACTCATGCGGAGTTGTTGATTCTAATTCTTAGATAAATATCCTTCTTGCTTAGTTTTGAGGACTCGATATCTCAAGATGTCATGTCTTTTGAGGAAGCATTCAAATATTCTCGTATCACTTTTAAGTTTAATGGAACAAGGCAATGATCCTTTACTTTGGGAGGGAGGAGAAAATGGTAATAAGGAACTCTCTCTCTCTCTCTCTCTCTCTCTCTCTCCCCTCCCTCTCTCTCTCTCTCTCTCTCTCTCTCTCTCTCTCTCTCTCTCTCTCTCTCCGGGGAGAAGAACTCTCTCTCTGGGGAAGAGAAGGAACCTCTTCGGGGAGTGGAGGAGGGAGAAGGGGCCCAAGGAGGGCAGTAGACATTTTAAAAAAGGTCCCTCCAAGCGTCTACCACAGACCAACTTGTTAAGGAAGGATAGTGCATCTTGACTGTAAGGCCCTGAGGAAGATTTCAATAGGGCCATACTGTAGAAGGGTCTCTCTGTAGGGGACGGGAGAGACACTCATGGGAGATAGAAAGTTGGTTGGGGATCCAGGGAGGATATATGTGGGAGACTGCTGAAGGGAGAGAATGGCTGGGAACACAGAGGGTTGAAAGGGAGAACTGAAAGCTTTAGACAGAGGAGCAGAGGAAGGAAGGGTTGGGGGGGGGGGGTTCAGTGAAAGGCATTCTGGTTTTGATGGAGACGTAGAAGGCTTCACTGGAGAAAATGGACAGAGGTTCTGACAAGATAAGAGAAATGAAAGATAGTTTCGTAGTTTCCAACACCGAATCATTTTGATACAGGTATTGTTAATCACACGACTCTCTTATCTAAACAGAATAAAGCTCTGATAATAGATATCGCTTTTTCTTGCGTATTATGTTTCTCTCATCGTGGCTCTCCTGTTCAGAGCTTGAAAGCATATATTTGAAATAATCTTTACCTCATATAGGTCGCCATAATCCCAGATAGGAGAAATATATGTCGGATCCAAACTACAACATCTAGACCTAGATGTTGTATTCATGGTATTGTTGTGGTGTTGTACCGTCATTATCCAAGGGGAAAAATATCAAGGCTTGGCACTCGTGGTGGTGCTGATAATGGTATTATTCTCTTATAATTATAGACTGAATATGTGCAAATTGTTTGACTTAATTCTATGAAACGTATGACGTCCATTGCAATTTGTTATTTTCTTCTGTGCTGTGGTGGGTAGACGAGTGAATTAGAATCAGTAAAGAAGAAAACTGAGAGATTATTAGAATATAATTGCAGTGGCTTCTCTCCATTTAGATATCAGTGTGTGTGTGTGTGTGTGTGTGTGTGTGTGTGTGTGTGTGTGTGTGTGAGTGTGTGTGTGTGTGTGTGTGTGTAATAGAATTGTTATGCTATTTACTCAACTAATTACAGAAATTTTTGGGTTTCGACAACAGATTCGTATTCAGCATACCTAAAAGCATCTATCCTGAAATTCTCAGGAAAATCCATTTTATGAAAAAAAATCAAGAAAAATCCAAGGCATAATATTTTGCTCAGATTTTCAACTTCTTAAGATTTTAATGAAAATCTGGGTAAAGATGTTATTTTACATGTTGATTCAGGATTTTCAGTCAAATGACCGCATTTCGCATTATTAATGCCTTTAATTACTCCTAAGATTATTGTATAATAAAATTCTTATGCTAATTACTCAACTAATTACAGGAATTTTTGGGTTTCGACCTCAGATTCGTATTCAGCATACCTAAAAGCATCTATCCTAAAATTCTCAAGAAAATCCATTTTTTGAAAAAAATCAAGAAAAATCCGAGGCTATAACAGCCTTGCAAAATATTTTCCTCAGATTTTAAACTTCTTAAGAATTTAATGAAGATCTAGGTATAGATGTTATTTTACATGCTAATTCAGGATTTTGATTCAAATGACCGCATTTCGCATTACTAATGCCTTTAATTACCCCTATGATTAAATATAATAATATTGTTATGCTAATTATTCAACTGAATACAGGAATTTTTGGGTTTCGACCTTAGATTCGTATTCAGCATACCCAAAACCATCTATCCTGAAATTCTCAAGAAAATCCATTTTTTGAAAATATTAAGAAAAATCCAAGGCAAAATATTTTGCTCAGATTTTCAACTTCTTAAGATTTTAATGAAAATCTGGGTATAGATGTTATTTTACATGCTGACTCAGGATTTTGATACAAATGACCACAATTCGCATTATTAATACCTTTAATTACTAATAAGATTAAGTATGATAAAGTTGTTATGCTGATTACTCAACTAATTACAGTTATTTCTGGGTTTCGACCTTAGATTCGTATTCAGCATACCTAAAAGCATCTATCCTAAAATTCTCAGGAAAATCCATTTTTGAAAAAAATCAAGAAAAATCCAAGGCTATACCCTGGCATAATATTTTGCTCAGATTTTCAACTTCTTAAGATTTTAATGAAAATCTGGATATAGATGTTATTTTACATGTTGATTCAGGATTTTGATTCAAATGACAGCATTTCGCTTTATTAATGCCTTTGATTACTCCTAAGATTAAGTATGATAAAATTGTTATGCTAATCACTCAACTAATTACAGTAATTTTTGGGTTTCGTCCTCAGATTCGTATTCAGAATACCTAAAAGCATCTATCCTGAAATTCTCAGGAAAATCCATTTTTGAAAAAAAATCAAGAAAAATCCGAGGCTATATACCGTGGCAAAATATTTTGCTCAAATTTTCAACTTCTTAAGATTTTAATGAAAATCTGGGTATAGATGTTATTTTACATGTTGGTTCAGGATTTTGATTCAAATGACCGCATTTCGCTTTATTGATGCCTTTAATTACTCCTAAGATTAAGTATAATAAAATTGTTATTCTAATTACTCAACTAATTACAAGAATTTTTGGGTTTCGACCTCAGATTAGTATTCAGCATACCTAAAAGCATCTATCCTGAAATTCTCAAGAAAATATTTTCTTTGAAAAAATCCAGAAAAATCCACGGCTATATATATAGCCTTGCAAAATATTTTGCTCAGATTTTCAAAATGTTAAGATTTTAATAAAAATCTGGGTATATAGATGTTATTTTACAAGCCGATTCAGGATTTTGATTCAAAAGACCACAATTCGCATTATTAATGCCTTTAATTACTCCTAAGATTAAGTGTAGCAAAATTGTTATGCTAATTACTCATTACGCATTAATAATGCGAAATACGGTCATATGAATAAAAATCCTGAATCAACATGTAACATTACAACTATACCCAAATTTTCATTAAAATCTTAAGAAGTTGAAAATCTGAGGAAAATATTTCCCTTGGATTTTATTTGATTTTTTTCAAAAAATGGATTTTCCTGAGAATTTCAGTATAGATGCTTTTAGGTATGCTGAATACGAATCTGAGGTCGAAACCCAAAAATGTCTGTAATTAGTTGAGTATTTAGCATAACAATTTTGTTACACTTAATCTTAGGAGTAATTAAAGGCATTAATAAAGCGAAATGTGGTCATTAGAATCAAAATCCTGAATCAACATGTAAAATAACATCTATAACCAGATTTTTATTAAAATCTTAAGAAGTTGAAAATCTGAGCAAAATATTTTGCAAGGCTACCTGGATTTTTCTTCATATTTTCAAAAAATGGATTTTCCTGAGAATTTCAGGATATATGCTTTTAGGTATGCTGATTACGATTATGAGCGCAAAACCAAAAAATTCCTATAATTAGTCGAGTAATTAGGAAACTAATTTTATTATACTTAATCTTAGGAGTAATTACAAGCATTAATAAAGCGAATAGCGGTCATTTGAATCAAAATCCTGAATCACCATGTAAAATGACATCTATACATAGATTTTCATTAAAATCTTAAGAAGTTGAAAATCTAAGCAAAATATTTTGCTAGGCTATAGCCTCGGATTTTTCTGTTTTTTTTTTTAAATGGATTTTTTTTTGAGAATTTCAGGATAGATGCTTTTAGGTATGCTGAATACGAATCTGGATTCGAAACTCAAAAATTCCTGTAATTAGTTGAGTAATTAGCATAACAATTTCATCATACTTAATCTTAGGAGTAATTAAAGGCATTAATAATGCGAAATGCGGTCATTTGAATCAAAATCCTGAATCAACATGTAAAATTACATCTATCCCCAGATTTTCATTAAAATCTTAAGAAGTTGAAAATCTGAGCAAAATATTTTGCCAGGCTATAACCTGGGATTTTTCTTTATTTTTTTCAAAAATGGATTTTTCTAAGAATTTTATGATGGATGCTTTTAGGTATGCTGAATACGAATCTGAGGTCGAAACCCAAAAATAACTGTATTTAGTTGAGTAATTAGCATAACAACTTTATCATACTTAACCTTATTAGTAATCAAAGGTATTAATAATGCGAATTGCGGTCATTTGAATCAAAATTCTGAGTCAGCATGTAAAATAACATCTATACCCAGATTTTCATTAAAATCTTAAGAAGTTGAAAATCTGAGCAAAATATTTTGCCAGGCCTAGGATTTTTCTGGATTTTTTTCAATATATGGATTTTCTTGAGAATTTCAGGATAGATCCTTTTAGGTATGCTTAATACGATTCTGAGCTCGAAACCCAAAAATTCCCGTAATTACTAGAGTAATTAGGAAAATAATTTTATTATACTTAACCTTAGGATTAATTACAGGCATTAATAAAGGAAATAGCGGTCATTTGAATCAAAATCCTGAATCAACATGTAAAATGACATCTATACTTAGATTTTCATTAATATCATAAGAAGTTGAAAATATGAGCAAAATATTTTCCAAGGCCTTGGATTTTTTTGGATTTTTTTCAAAATATTGATTTTCTTGAGAATTTCAGGATAGATGCTTTTAGGTATGCTGAATACGAATCTGAGGTCGAAACCAAAAAATTCCTGTAATTAGTTGAGTAATTAGCATAACAATTTTATTATACTTAATCTTCGGAGTAATTAATGGCATTAATAATGCGAAATGCGGTCATTTGAATCAAAATCCTGAATCAACATGTAAAATTACATCTATACCCGGATTTTCATTAAAATCTTAAGAAGTTGAAAATCTGAGCAAAATATTTTGCCAGGCCATAATAGCCTAGGATTTTTCTGGATTTTTAAAAAAAAATGAATTTTCTTGAGAATTTCAGGATAGATGCTTTTAGGTATGCTGAAAACGAATCTGATGTCGAAACTCAAAAATTTCTGTAATTAGTTGAGTAATTAGCATAACAATTTTATTATACTTAATCTTAGGAGTAATTACAGGCATTAATAATGCGAAATGCGGTCATTTGAATCAAAATCCTGAATTAGAATGTAAAATAACATCTATACCCAGATTTTTATTAAAATCTTAAAAAGTTGAAAATCTGAGCAAAATATTTTGGAAGGCTATAGCCTAGGATTTTTCATGATTTTTTTCAAAAAATTGGATTTTCTTGAGAATTTCAGGATACATGCATTTCGGTATACTGAATTCGAATCTGAACTCGAAACCAGAAAATTGCTGTAATTAGTTGAGTACTTAGCATAACAATTTTATTATATTTAATCTTAGGAGTAATTAAAGGCATTAAAATTGCGAAATGCGGTCATTAGAATCAAAATCCTGAATCAACAACATCTATACCCAGATTTTCATTAAAATCTTAGGAAGTTGAAAATCTGACCAAAATATTTTGCCAGGAATTTTTCTTGATTTTTTCAAAAAATGGATTGTCCTCAGAATTTCAGGATAGATGCTTTTAGTTATGCTGAATACGAATCTGAGGTAGAAACCCAAAAATTCCTGTAATTAGTTGAGTAATTAGAATAACAATTTTATGATACTTAATCTTAGGAGTAAATAAAGGCATTAATAATGCGAAATGCGGTCATTTGAATCTAAATCCTGAATCAACATGTAAAATTACATCTATACCTAGATTTACATTAAAATCTTAAGAAGTTGAAAATCTGAGCAAAATATTTTGCCAGCTATAGCCTGGGATTTTTCTTGATTTTTCCAAAAAATAGATTTTCTTGAGAATTTCAGGATACATGCTTTTAGGTATGCTCAATGCGAATCTGAGGATTTTCTTGAGTATTTCAGGATAGATGCTTTTAGGTATGCTGAATACGAATCTGAGGTCGAAACCCAAAAATGTCTGTAATTAGTTGAGAAATTAGCATAACAATTTTATTACACTTAATCTAAGGAGTAATTAAAGGCATCAATACTGCGAAGTGCGGTCATTAGAATCAAAATCCTGAATCAACATGTAAAATAACATATATACCCAGATTTTCATTAAAGTCTTAAGAAGTTGAAAATCTTATCCAAATATTTTGCCAGGCTATAACCTGGAATTTTTCTTGATTTTTTCAAAAAATTGATTTTCCTGAGAATTTCAGGATAGATGCTTTTAGGTATGCTGAATAGGAATGGGAGGTCGAAACCCAAAAATTTCTGTAATTAGTAGAGTAATTAGCATAACAATTTTATTACACTTAATCTTAGGAGTAATTAAAGGCATTAACAATGTAAAATGCGGTCATTTGAATCAAAATCCTGAATCGACATGTAAAACTACATCTATACCCAGATTTTCATTAAGATCTTAAGAAGTTGAAAATCTGAGCAAAATATTTTCCTAGGCTATAGCCTTGTATTTTTCTTGATTTTTTTCGAAAAATGGATTTTCTTGAGAATTTCAGGATAGATGCTTTTAGGTATGATGAATACGAATCTGAGGTTGAAACCCAATAATTAGTGCAATTAGTCGAGTAATTAGGAAACTAATTTTATCATACTTAATCTTAGGATTAATTACAGACATCAATAAAGGAAATAGCGGTCATTTGAATCAAAATCCTGAATCAACATGTAAAATGACATCTATGCTTAGATTTTTATTAAAATCTTAAGAAGTTGAAAATCTGAGCAAAATATTTTCCTAGGCTATAACCTTGGATTTTTCTGGATTTTTTTCACAAAATTGATTTTCCTAAGAATTTCAGGATAGATGCTTTTAGGTATGCTGAATAGGAATGGGAGGTCGAAACACAAAAATTTCTGTAATTAGTAGAGTAATTAGCATAACAATTTTATTACACTTAATCTTAGGAGTAATTAAAGGCATTAATAATGCGAAATACGGTCATTTGAATCAGAATCCTGAATTAGCATGTAAAATAACATCTATACCCAGATTTTTATTAAAATCTTAAAAAGTTGAAAATCTGAGCAAAATATTTTGCCAGGCTGTAACCTTTGATTTTTCTTGATTTTTTTTCAAAAAATGGATTTTCTTGAGAATTTCAAGATTGATAATTTTAGGTATGCTGAATACGATTCTGAGTTCGAAACCCAATAATTCCTGTAATTAGTCGAGTAATTAGGACACTAATTTTATTATACTTAATCTTAGGATTAATTACAGGCATAAATAAAGGCAATAGCGGTCATTTGAATCAAAATCCTGAATCAACATGTAAAATGACATCTATACTTAGATTTTCATTAAAATCTTAAGAAGGTCAAAATCTGAGCAAAATATTTTCCTAGGCTATAGCCTTGGATTTTTCTGGATTTTTTTCAACGAATGGATTTTCTTGAAAATTTCAGGATATATGCTTTTAGGCATGCTGTATACGAATCTGAGGTCGACAACCAAAAATTAGTGTAATTAGATGAGTAATTAGCATAATAATTTTATCATACTTAATCTTAGGAGTAATTAAAGGCATTAATAATGCGAAATGTGGTCATTTGAATCAAAATCCTGGATCAACATGGAAAATTACTTCTATACCCTGATTTTCATTAAAATCTTAAGAAGTTGAAAATCTGAGCAAAATATTTTGCCAGGCTATAGCCTTGGATTTTTCTGGATTTTTTTTCAAAGAATGGATTTTCTTGAGAATTTCAGGATAGATGCTTTTAGGTATGCTGAATACGAATCTGAGGTCGAAACCCAAAAATTTCTGTAATTAGTTGAGTAATTAGCAAACTAATTTTATTATACTTAATCTTAGGATTAATTACAGGCATTAATAAAGCGAAATGCGGTCATTTGAATCAAAATCCTGAATTAACATGTAAAATTACATCTATACCCGGATTTTTCATTAAAATCTTAAGGAGTTGAAAATCTGAGCAAAATATTTTGCTAGGCCATAGCCTAGGATTTTTTTGGATTTTTTAAAAAAAATGTATTATCTTGAGAATTTCAGGATAGATGCTTTAAGGTATGCTGAATACGAATCTGAGGTCGAAACATAAAAATTTCTGTAAATACTTGAGTAATAAGCATAACAATTTTATTATACTTAATCTTAGGAGTAATTAAAGGCATTAATAATGCGAAATGCGGTCATTTGAATCAAAATCCTGAATCAACATGTAAAATTACATCTATACCCAGATTTTCATTAAAATCTTAAGAAGTTGAAAATCTGAGCAAAATATTTTCCTAGGCTATAGCCTTGGATTTTCCTTGAATTTTTTGACAAAAATGTATTTTCTTGAGAATTTCAGGATAGATACATTTAGGTATGCTGAATACGAATCTGAGGTCGAAACCAAAAATTTCTGTAATTACTTGAGTAATTAGCATAACAATTTTATTATACTTAATCTTAGGAGTAATTAAAGGCATTAATAATGCGAAATGCGGTCATTAGAATCAAAATCCTGAATCAACATGTAAAATAACATCTATACCCAGATTTTCATTAAAATCTTAAGAAGTTGAAAATCTGAGCAAAATATTTTGCTAGGCTATACCCTTGGATTTTTCTGGATTTTTTTCAAAAAATGGATTTTCTTGAGAATTTCAGGATAGATGCTTTTAGGTATGCTGAATACGAATCTGAGGTCGAAACCCAAAAATTCCTGTAATTAGTTGAGTAATTAGCATAACAATTTTATTATACTTAATCTTAGGAGTAATTAAAGGCATTGATAATGCGAAATGCGGTCATTTGAATCAAAATCCTGAATCAACATGTAAAATTACATCTATACCCAGATTTTCATTAAAATCTTAAGAAGTTGAAAATCTGAGCAAAATATTTTGCAAGGCTATAGCCTGGGATTTTTCTGGATTTTTTTCAAAAAATGGATTTTCCTGAGAATTTCAGGATAGATGCTTTTAGGTATGCTGAATACGAATCTGAGGTCGAAACCCAAAAATTCTGTAATTAGTTGAGTAATTAGCATAAAAATTTTTTTAACACTTAATCTTAGGAGTATTTAAAGGCATTAATAATGCGAAATGCGGTCATTTGAATCAAAATCCTGAATCAACATGTAAAATTACATCTATACCCAGATTTTCATTAAAATCTTAAGAGTTGAAAATCTGAGCAAAATATTTTGCAAGGCTATAGCCTGGATTTTTCTTGATTTTTTTAAAGAAATGGATTTTCTTGAGAATTTCAGGATAGATGCTTTTAGGTATGCTGAATACGAATCTGAGGTCGAACATCCAAAAATTTCTGTAATTACTTGAGTAATAAGCATAAAATTTTATTATCCTTAATCTTCGGAGTAATTAAAGGCATTAATAATGCGAAATGCGGTCATTTGAAATCAAAATCCTGAATTAGCATGTAAAATTACATCTATAGCCAGATTTTTATTAAAATCTTAAGAAGTTGAAAATCTGAGCAAAATATTTTCCTAGGCTATAGCCTTGGATTTTCCTTGAATTTTTTGACAAAAATGTATTTTCTTGAGAATTTCAGGATAGATACATTTAGGTATGCTGAATACGATCTGAGGTCGAAACCCAAAAATTCCTGTAATTAGTTGAGTAATTAGCATAACAATTTATTATACTTAATCTTAGGAGTAATTAAAGGCATTAAAAATGCGAAATACGGTCATTAGAATCAAAATCCTGAATCAACATGTAAAGTAACATCTATAGCCAGATTTTCATTAAAATCTTAAGAAGTTGAAAATCTGAGCAAAATATTTTGCTAGGCTATAGCCTTGGATTTTTCTGGATTTTTTTTAAAGGAATGGATTTTCTTGAGAATTTCAGGATAGATGCTTTTAGGTATGCTGAATACGAATCTGAGGTCGAAACCTAAAAATTCCTGTAATTAGTTGAGTATTTAGCATAACAATTTTATTATACTTAATCTTAGGAGTAATTAAAGGCATTAATAATGCGAAATGCGGTCATTTGAATCAAAATCCTGAATCAACATGTAAAATTACATCTATACCCAGATTTTCATTAAAATCTTAAGAAGTTGAAAATCTGAGCAAAATATTTTGCAAGGCTATAGCCTAGGATTTTTCTTGATTTTTTCAAAAAATGGATTTTCCTGAGAATTTCAGGATAGATGCTTTTAGGTATGCTGAATACGAATCTGAGGTCGAAACCAAAAATTTCTGTAATTACTTGAGTAATTAGCATAACAATTTTATTACACTTAATCTTAGGAGTAATTAAAGGCATTAATAATGCGAAATGCGGTCATTTGAATCAAAATCCTGAATCAACATGTAAAATAACATCTATACCCAGATTTTCATTAAAATCTTAAGAAGTTGAAAATCTGAGCAAAATATTTTGCCAGGCTATAGCCTGGGATTTTCTTGATCTTTTTAAAAAAATGGATTTTCTGAGAATTTCAGGATAGATGCTTTTAGGTATGCTGAATACGAATCTGAGGTCGAAACCCAAAAATTCCTGTAATTAGTTGAGTAATTAGCATAACAATTTTATTATACTTAATCTTAGGAGTAATTAAAGGCATTAAAAATGCGAAAATGCGTCATTTGAATCAAAATCCTGAATCAACATGTAAATTACATCTATACCCAGATTTTCATTAAAATCTTAAGAAGTTGAAAATCTGACCAAAATATTTTGCTAGGCTATAGCCTGGATTTTTCTTGATTTTTTCAAAAAATGGATTTTCCTGAGAATTTCAGGATAGATGCTTTTAGGTATGCTGAATACGAATGTGAGGTCGAAATCCAAAAATTCCTGTAATTAGTTGAGTAATTAGAATAACAATTTTATTATCCTTAATCTTAGGAGTAATTAAAGGCATTAATAATGCGAAATGCGGTCATTTGAATCAAAATCCTGAATCAACATGTAAAATTACATCTATACCCAGATTTTCATTAAAATCTTAAGAAGTTGAAAATCTGAGCAAAATATTTTGCAAGGCTATAGCCTGGGATTTTTCTGGATCTTTTTCAAAAATGGATTTTCTGAGAATTTCAGGATAGATGCTTTTAGGTATGCTGAATACGAATCTGTGGTCGAAACCCAAAAACTTCTGTAATTAGTTGAGTAATTAGCATAACAATTTTATTACACTTAATCTTAGGAGTAATTAAAGGCATTAATAATGCGAAATGCGGTCATTTGAATCAAAATCCTGAATTAGCATGTAAAATAACATCTATACCCAGATTTTTATTAAAATCTTAAAAGTTGAAAATCTGAGCAAAATATTTTGCGAGGCTATAGCCTTGGATTTTTCTTGATTTTTTTCAAAAAATGGATTTTCCTGAGAATTTCAGGATAGATGCTTTTAGGTATGCTGAATACGAATCTGAGGTCGAAACCAAAAATTTCTGTAATTAGTTTAGTAATTAGCATAACAATTTTATTATCCTTAATCTTCGGAGTAATTAAAGGCATTAATAATGCGAAATGCGGTCATTTGAATCAAAATCCTGAATCAACATGTAAAATTACATCTATACCCAGATTTTCATTAAAATCTTAAGAAGTTGAAAATCTGAGCAAAATATTTTGCAAGGCTATAGCCTGGGATTTTTCTGGATCTTTTTTCAAAAAATGGATTTTCCTGAGAATTTCAGGATAGATGCTTTTAGGTATGCTGAATACGAATCTGAGGTCGAAACCCAAAAATTCCTGTAATTAGTTGAATAATTAGAATAACAATTTTATTATACTTAATCTTAGGAGTAATTAAAGGCATTAATAATGCGAAATGCGGTCATTTGAATCAAAATCCTGAATCAACATGTAAAATTACATCTATACCCAGATTTTCATTAAAATCTTAAGAAGTTGAAAATCTGAGCAAAATATTTTGCAAGGCTATAGCCTGGGATTTTTCTGATTTTTTTCAAAAAATGGATTTTTTTAGAATTTCAGGATACATGCTTTTAGGTATGCTGAATACGAATCTGTGGTCGAAACCCAAAAATTCTGTAATTAGTTGAGTAATTAGCATAACAATTTTATTACACTTAATCTTAGGAGTAATTAAAGGCATTAATAATGCGAAATGCGGTCATTTGAATCAAAATCCTGAATTAGCATGTAAATTAACATCTATACTCAGATTTTTATTAAAATCTTAAAAAGTTGAAAATCTGAGCAAAATATTTTGCAAGGCTATAGCCTAGGATTTTTCTTGATTTTTTTCAAAAAATGGATTTTCCTGAGAATTTCAGGATAGATGCATTTAGGTATGCTGAATTCGA
The DNA here is from genome assembly GCF_036320965.1 of Panulirus ornatus. NCBI lineage: Eukaryota > Metazoa > Arthropoda > Malacostraca > Decapoda > Palinuridae > Panulirus > Panulirus ornatus. Next base: position 57,931,226 of record NC_092236.1, read on the forward strand.
ATCTCAGCTCGAAACCCAAAAATTTCTGTAATGAGTTGAGTGATTAGCATAAAAATTTTATTATACTTAATCTTAGGAGTAATTAAAGGCATTAAAAATGGGAAATGCGGTCATTAGAATCAAAATCCTGAATCAACATGTAAAATTACATCTATACCCAGATTTTCATTAAAATCTTAAGAAGTTGAAAATCTGACCAAAATATTTTGCAAGGCTATAGCCTGGAATTTTTCTTGATTTTTTTCAAAAATGGATTTTCCTGAGAATTTCAGGATAGATGCTTTTAGGTATGCTGAATACGAATCTGAGGTCGAAACCCAAAAATTCTGTAATTAGTTGAGTAATTAGCATAACAATTTTATTATACTTAATCTTAGGAGTAATTAAAGGCATTAATAATGCGAAATGCGGTCATTTGAATCAAAATCCTGAATCAACATGTAAAATTACATCTATACCCAGATTTTCATTAAAATCTTAAGAAGTTGAAAATCTGAGCAAATTATTTTGCAAGGCTATAGCCTGGATTTTCTGGATTTTTTTCAAAAAATGGATTTTCCTGAGAATTTCAGGATAGATGCTTTTAGGTATGCTGAATACGAATCTGAGTCGAAACCCAAAAATTCTGTAATTAGTTGAGTAATTAGCATAACAATTTTATTATACTTAATCTTAGGAGTAATTAAAGGCATTAATAATGCGAAATGCGGTCATTTGAATCAAAATCCTGAATCAACATGTAAAATTACATCTATACCCAGATTTTCATTAAAATCTTAAGAAGTTGAAAATCTGAGCAAAATATTTTGCAAGGCTATAGCCTGGGATTTTTCTTGATTTTTACAAAAAATGGGTTTTCTGAGAATTTCAGGATAGATGCTTTTAGGTATGCTGAATACGAATCTGAGGTCGAAACCCAAAAATTCTGTAATTAGTTGAGTAATTAGCATAACAATTTTATTATACTTAATCTTAGAAGTAATTAAAGGCATTGATAATGCGAAATGCGGTCATTTGAATCAAAATCCTGAATCAACATGTAAAATTACATCTATACCCAGATTTTCATTAAAATCTTAAGAAGTTGAAAATCTGAGCAAAATATTTTGCAAGGCTATAGCCTGGATTTTTCTGGATTTTTTTCAAAAAATGGATTTTCCTGAGAATTTCAGGATAGATGCTTTTAGGTATGCTGAATACGAATCTGAGGTCGAAACCCAAAAATTCCTGTAATTAGTTGAGTAATTAGCATAACAATTTTATTATACTTAATCTTAGGAGTAATTAAAGGCATTAATAATGCGAAATGCGGTCATTTGAATGAAAATCCTGAATCAACATGTAAAATTACATTTATACCCAGATTTTTATTAAAATCTTAAGAAGTTGAAAATCTGAGCAAAATATTTTGCAAGGCTATAGCCTTGGATTTTTCTTGATTTTTTCAAAGAATGGATTTTCTTGAGAATTTCAGGATAGATGCTTTTAGGTATGCTGAATACGAATCTGTGGTCGAAACCCAAAAATTTCTGTAATTAGTTGAGTAATTAGCATAAAAATTTTATTACACTTAATCTTAGGAGTAATTAAAGGCATTAATAATGCGAAATGCGGTCATTTGAATCAAAATCCTGAATCAAGCATGTAAAATAACATCTATACCAGATTTTATTAAAATCTTAAGAAGTTGAAAATCTGAGCAAAATATTTTGCCAGGCTATAGCCTGGGATTTTTCTTGATCGTTTTCCGAAAATGGATTTTCCTGAGAATTTCAGGATAGATACTTTTAGGTATGCTGAATACGAATCTGAGGTCGAAACCCAAAAATTCCTGAAATTAGTTGAATAATTAGCATAACAATTTATTATACTTAATCTTAGAGTAATTAAAGGCATTAATAATGCGAAATGCTGTTATTAGAATCAAAATCCTGAATCAACATGTAAAATAACATCTATACCCAGATTTTCATTAAAATCTTAAGAAGTTGAAAATCTGACAAAATATTTTGCAAGGCTATAGCCTGGATTTTTCTTGATTTTTTCAAGAAATGGATTTTCTGAGAATTTCAGGATAGATGCTTTTAGGTATGCTGAATACGAATCTGAGGTCGAAACCCAAAAATTCCTGTAATTAGTTGAGTAATTAGCATAACAATTTTATTATCCTTAATCTTAGGAGTAATTAAGGCATTAAAAATGCGAAATGCGGTCATTAGAATCAAAATCCTGAATCAACATGTAAAGTAACATCTATACCCAGATTTTCATTAAAATCTAAGGAAGTTGAAAATCTGACCAAAATATTTTGCAAGGCTATAGCCTGGAATTTTTCTTGATTTTTTTCAAAAATGGATTTTCCTGAGAATTTCAGGATAGATGCTTTTAGGTATGCTGAATACGAATCTGAGGTCGAAACCCAGAAATTTCTGTAATTAGTTTAGTAATTAGCATAACAATTTTATTATCCTTAATCTTCGGAGTAATTAAAGGCATTAATAATGCGAAATGCGGTCATTAGAATCAAAATCCTGAATCAACATGTAAAATTACATCTATACACAGATTTTCATTAAAATCTTAGGAAGTTGAAAATCTGAGGAAAATATTTTGCAAGGCTATAGCCTGAGATTTTTGTTGATTTTTTCAAAAATGGATTTTCCTGAGAATTTCAGGATAGATGCTTTTAGGTATGCTGAATACGAATCTGAGAACGAAACCCAAAAATTTCTGTAATTAGTTGAGTAATTATCATAACAATTTTTTCATACTTAATCATAGGAATAATTAAAGGCATTAATTATGCGAAATGCGATCATTAGAATCAAAATCCTGAGTCAACATGTAAAATAACATCCATACCCAGATTTTCATTAAAATCTTAAGAAGTTGAAAATCTGAACAAAATATTTTGCTAGGCTATAACCTGGGATTTTTCTTGATTTTTACAACGGATGGATTTTCGTGAGAATTTCAGGATAGATGCTTTTAGGTATGCTGAATACGAATCTGAGGTCGAAACTCAAAAATTCCTGTAATTAGTTGAATAATTAGAATAACAATTTTATTATACTTAATCTTAGGAGTAATTAAAGGAATTGATAATGCAAAATGTGGTCATTTGAATGAAAATCCTGAATCAACATGTAAAACTACATCTATACCCTGATTTTCATTAAATTCTTAAGAGGTTAAAAATCTGAGCAAAATATTTTGCTAGGCTATAGCCTGGGAATTTTCTGGATCTTTTTCAAAAAATGGATTTTCCTGACAATTTCAGGATAGATGCTTTTAGGTATGCTGAATACGAATCTGAGGTCGAAACCCAAAAATTTCTGTAATTAGTTTAGTAATTAGCATGACAATTTTATTATCCTTAATCTTCGGAGTAATTAAAGGCATTAATAATGCGAAATGCGTTCATTTGAATCAAAATCCTGAATCAACATGTAAAATTACATCTATACCCAGATTTTCATTAAAATCATAAGAAGTTGAAAATCTGAGCAAATTATTTTGCAGGCTATAGCCTGTGATTTTTCTGGATTTTTTTCAAGAAATGGATTTTCTTGAGATTATCAAGATAGATGATTTTAGGTATGCTGAATACGAATCTGAGGTCGAAATCCAAAAATTTCTGTAATTAGTTTAGTAATTACTATGACAATTTTATTGTCCTTAATATTCGGAGTAATTAAAGGCATTAATAATGCGAAATGCGTTCATTTGAATCAAAATCCTGAATCAACATGTAAAATTACATCTATACCCAGATTTTCATTAAAATCTTAAGAAGTTGAAAATCTGAGCAAATTATTTTGCAAGGCTATAGCCTGGGATTTTTCTTGATTTTTTTCAAAAAATGGAATTTTGTTGAGAATTTCAGGATAGATGGTCTTAGGTATGCTGAATACGAATCTGTGGTCGAAACCCAAAAAATTCTGTAATTAGTTGAGTAATTAGCATAAAAATTTTATTACACTTGATATTAGAACTAATTAAAGGCATTAATAATGCGAAATGCGGTCATTTGAATCAAAATCCTGAATTAGCATGTAAAATAACATCTATACCCAGATTTTTATTAAAATCTTAAAAAGTTGAAAATCTGAGCAAAATATTTTGCAAGGCTATAGCCTAGGATTTTTCTTGATTTTTTTCAAAAAATGGATTTTCTGAGAATTTCAGGATAGATGCATTTAGGTATGCTGAATTCGAATCTGAGCTCGAAACCCAAAAATTGCTGTAATTAGTTGAGTGATTAGCATAAAATTTTATTATACTTAATCTTAGGAGTAATTAAAGGCATTAAAAGTGCGAAATGCGGTCATTAGAATAAAATCCTGAATCAACATGTAAAGTAACATCTATACCCAGATTTTCATTAAAACCTACGGAAGTTGAAAATCTGACCAAAATATTTTGCAAGGCTATAGCCTGGAATTTTTCTTGATTTTTTCAGTAATGGATTTTCTTGAGAATTTCAGGATAGATGCTTTTAGGTATGCTGAATACGAATCTGAGGTCGAAACCCAAAAATTTCATTAATTAGTATAGTAATTAGCATAATTTTATTATCCTTAATCTTCGAGGTAATTAAAGGCATTAATAATGCGAAATGCGGTCATTAGAATCAAAATCCTGAATCAACATGTAAAATTACATCTATACACAGATTTTCATTAAAATCTTAGGAAGTTGAAAATCAGAGGAAAATATTTTGCAAGGCTATAGCCTGAGATTTTTCTTGATTTTTTCAAAAAATAGTTTTTCCCGAGATATTTCAGGGTAGATGCTTTTTGGTATGCTGAATACGAATCTGAGAACGAAACCCAAAAATTTCTGTAATTAGTTGAGTAATTATCATAATTTTTTCATACTTAATCGTAGGAATAATTAAAGGCATTAATTATGCGAAATGCGATCATTAGAATCAAAATCCTGAGTCAACATGTAAAATAACATCTATACCCAGATTTTCATTAAAATCTTAAGAAGTTGAAAATCTGAACAAAATATTTTGCTAGGCTATAACCTGGGATTTTTCTTGATTTTTACAACGATGGATTTTCGTGAGAATTTCAGGATAGATGCTTTTAGGTATGCTGAATACGAATCCGAGGTCGAAACTCAAAAATTCCTGTAATTAGTTGAATAATTAGAATAACAATTTTATTATCCTTAATCTTAGGAGTAATTAAAGGAATTGATAATGCAAAATGTGGTCATTTGAATCAAAATCCTGAATCAACATGTAAAATTACATCTATACCCAGATTTTCATTAAATTCTTAAGAGGTTGAAAATCTGAGCAAAATATTTTGCTAGGCTATAGCCTGGGATTTCTCTGGATCTTTTTCAAAAAATGGATTTTCCTGAGAATTTCAGGATAGATGCTTTTAGGTATGCTGAATACGAATCTGAGGTCGAAACCCAAAAATTTCTGTAATTAGTTTAGTAATTAGCATGACAATTTTATTATCCTTAATCTTCGGAGTAATTAAAGGCATTAATAATGCGAAATGCGTTCATTTGAATCAATATCCTGAATCAACATGTAAAATGACATCTATACCCAGATTTTCATTAAAATCATAAGAAGTTGAAAATCTGAGCAAATTATTTTGCAAGGCTATAGCCTGTGATTTTTCTGGATTTTTTTCAAGAAATGGATTTTCTTGAGATTTTCAGGATAGATGCTTTTAGGTATGCTGAATACGAATCTGAGGTCGAAATCCAAAAATTTCTGTAATTAGTTTAGTAATTACCATGAAAATTTTATTATCCTTAATATTCGGAGTAATTAAAGGCATTAATAATGCGAAATGCGTTCATTTGAATCAAAATCCTGAATCAACATGTAAAATTACATCTATACCCAGATTTTCATTAAAATCATAAGAAGTTGAAAATCTGAGCAAATTATTTTGCAAGGCTATAGCCTGGGATTTTTTTTGATTTTTTTCAAAAAATGAATTTTCTTGAGAATTTCAGGATAGATGCTTTTAGGTAAGCTCAATACGAATCAGTGGTCGAAACCCAAAAATTTCTGTAATTAGGTGAGTAATTAGCATAAAAATTTTATTACACTTGATATTAGGAGTAATTAAAGGCATTAATAATGCGAAATGCGGTCATTTGAATCAAAATCCTGAATTAGCATGTAAAATAACATCTATAACCAGATTTTTATTAAAATCTTAAAAAGTTGAAAATCTGAGCAAAATATTTTGTAAGGCTATAGCCTTGGATTTTTCTTGATTTTTTTCAAGAAATGGATTTTCTTGAGAATCTCAGGATAGGTGCATTTAGGTATGCTGAATTCGAATCTGAGCTCGAAACCCAAAAATTGCTGTAATTAGTTGAGTGATTAGCATAAAAATTTTATTATACTTAATCTTAGGAGTAATTAAAGGCATTAAAAGTGCGAAATGCGGTCATTAGAATAAAAATCCTGAATCAACATGTAAAGTAACATCTATACCCAGATTTTCATTAAAATCTACGAAGTTGAAAATCTGACCAAAATATTTTGCAAGGCTATAGCCTGGAATTTTTCTTGATTTTTTCAGGAATGGATTTTCTTGAGAATTTCAGGATAGATGCTTTTAGGTATGCTGAATACGAATCTGAGGTCGAAACCCAAAAATTTCGATAATTAGTTTAGTAATTAGCATAATTTTATTATCCTTAATCTTCAGAGTAATTAAAGGCATTAATAATGCGAAATGCGGTCATTAGAATCAAAATCCTGAATCAACATGTAAAATTATATCTATACACAGATTTTAGTTAAAATCTTAGGAAGTTGAAAATCAGAGGAAAATATTTTGCAAGGCTATAGCCTGGGATTTTTCTTGATTTTTTCAAAAAATGGTTTTTCCCGAGATATTTCAGGGTAGATGCTTTTTGGTATGCTGAATACGAATCTGAGAACGAAACCCAAAAATTTCTGTAATTAGTTGAGTAATTATCATAACAATTTTTTCATACTTAATCATAGGAATAATTAAAGGCATTAATTATGCGAAATGCGGTCATTAGAATCAAAATCCTGAGTCAACATGTAAAATAACATCCATACCCAGATTTTCATTAAAATCTTAAGAAGTTGAAAATCTGAAGCAAAATATTTTGCTAGGCTATAACCTGGGATTTTTCTTGATTTTTACAAAGAATGGATTTTCGTGAGAATTTCAGGATAGATGCTTTTAGGTATGCTGAATACGAATCTGAGGTCGAAACTCAAAAATTCCTGTAATTAGTTGAATAATTAGAATAACAATTTTATTATACTTAATCTTAGGAGTAATTAAAGGCATTGATAATGCGAAATGCGGTCATTTGAATCAAAATCCTGAATCAACATGTAAAATTACATCTATACCCAGATTTTCATTAAATTCTTAAGAAGTTGAAAATCTGAGCGAAATATTTTGCAAGGCTATAGCCTGGGATTTTTCTGGATCTTTTTCAAAAAATGGATTTTCCTAAGAATTTCAGGATAGATGCTTTTAGGTATGCTGAATACGAATCTGAGGTCGAAACCCAAAAATTTCTGTAATTAGTTTAGTAATTAGCATGACAATTTTATTATCCTTAATCTTCGGAGTAATTAAAGGCATTAATAATGCGAAATGCGTTCATTTGAATCAAAATCCTGAATCAACATGTAAAATTACATCTATACCCAGATTTTCATTAAAATCATAAGAAGTTGAAAATCTGAGCAAATTATTTTGCAAGGCTATAGCCTGTGATTTTTCTGGATTTTTTTCAAGAAATGGATTTTCTTGAGATTTTCAGGATAGATGCTTTTAGGTATGCTGAATACGAATCTGAGGTCGAAACCCAAAAATTTCTATAATTAGTTTAGTAATTAGCATGACAATTTTATTATCCTTAATCTTCGGAGTAAGTAAAGGCATTAATAATGCGAAATGCGTTCATTTGAATCAATATCCTGAATCAACATATAAAATTACATCTATATACAGATTTTCATTAAAATCATAAGAAGTTAAAAATCTGAGCAAACGATTTTGCAAGGCTATAGCCTGTGATTTTTCTGGATTTTTTTCAAGAAATGGATTTTCTTGAGATTTTCAGGATAGGTGCTTTTAGGTATGCTGAATACGAATCTGTGGTCGAAACCCAAAAATTTCTGTAATTAGTTTAGTAATTAGCATAAAAATCTTATTATCCTTAATCTGCGGAGTAATTAAAGGCATTAATAATGCGAAATGCGTTCATTTGAATAAAAATCATGAATCAACATGTAAAATTACATCTATAACCAGATTTTCATTAAAATCATAAGAAGTTGAAAATCTGAACAAAACATTTTGTCAGGCTATAGCCTTGATTTTTCTTGATTTTCTACATGAAATGGATTTTCTTGAGAAAATCAGGATAGATGCATTTAGGTATGCTGAATTCGAGTCTCTGCTAGAAACCCAAAAATTTCTGTAATCAGTTGAGTGGTTAGCATAAAAATTTTATTATACTTAATCTTTGGAGTAATTAAAGGCATTAAAAGTGAGAAATGCGGTCATTAGAAGAAAAATCCTGAATGAACATGTAAAGTAACATCTATATCCAGATTTTAATTAAAATCTAAGGAAGTAGAAAATCTGACCAAAATATTTTGCAAGGCTGTAGCCTGGAATTTTTCATGATTTCTTCAAAAATGGATTTTCCTGAAAATTTCAGGATAGATGCTTTTAGGTATGCTGAATACGAATCTGAGGTCGAAACCCAGAAATTTCTGTAATTAGTTTAGTAATTAGCATAACAATTTTATTATCCTTAATCTTCGGAGCATTTAAAGGCATTAATAATACGAAATGCGTTCATTTGAATCAAAATCCTGAATCAACATGTAAAATTACATCTATACCCATATTTTCATTAAAATCTTAAAAAGTTGAAAATCTGAGCAAAATATTTTGCAAGGCTATAGCCTGGGATTTTTCTTGATTTTTTCACACCATGGATTTTCCTGAGAATTTCAGGATAGATGCTATTAGGTATGATGAATACGAATCTGAGCTCGAAACCCAAGAATTCCTGTAATTAGTTTAATAATTATAATAACAATTTTATTATACTTAATATTAGGAGTAATTAAAGGCACTAATAATGCGAAATGCGGTCATGTGAGTCAAAATCCTGATTCAACATATAGAATTACATCTATGCCCAGATGTTCATTAAAATCTTAAGAAGATGAAAATCTGACCAAAATATTTTGCCAGGTTATAGCCTTAGGTTTTTCTGGATCTTTTTCACACAATGGATTTTCCTGAGAATTTCAGGATAGATGCTTTTAGGTGTGCTGAATACGAATCTGAGGTCAAAACCCAAAAATTCCTGTAATTAGTTGAATAATTAGAATAACAATTTTATTACACTTAATCTTAGGAGTAATTTAAGGCATTAGTAATGCAAAATGCGGTCATTTGAATCAAAATTCTGAATCAACATGTAAAATTACATCTATACCCAGATTTTCATTAAAATCTCAAGAAGTTGAAAATCTGACCAAAATATTTTGCAAGTCTATAGCCTAGGATTTTTCTGGATTTTTTTCAAAAAATGGATTTTTATAAGAATTTCAGGATAGATGCTTTTAGGTATGCTGAATACGAATATGTGGTCAAAACCCAAAAACTTCTGTAGTTAGTTTAGCAATTAGCATAAAAATTTTATTACACTTAATCTTAGGAGTAATTAAAGGCATTAATAATGCGAAATGCGATCATTTCAATCAAAATCCTGAATTAGCATGTAAAATAACATCTAAAACCAGATTTTTATTAAAAGCTTTAAAAGTTGAAAATCTGAGCAAAATATTTTGCTAGGCTGTAGCCGTGGATTTTTCTTGATTTTTTTCAAAAAATCGATTTTCCTGAGAATTTCAGGATAGATGCTTGTAGGTATGCTAAATACGAGTCTGAGGTCGAAAAACAAAAATTTCTGTAATTAGTTTAGCATAATAATTTTATTATCCTTAATCTTCGGAGCAATTAAAGGCATTAATAATGAGAAAAGCGGTCATTTGAATCAAAATCCTGAATCAAGATGTAAAATTACATCTATACGCAGATTTTCATTAAAATCTTAAGAAATCGAAAATCTGAGCAAAATATTTTGCAAGGCTATAGCCTGGGATTTTTCTGGATCTTTTTCAAAAAATGGATTTTCCTAAGAATTTCAGGATAGATGCTTTTAGGTATGCTGAATACGAATCTGAGGTCGAAACCCAAAAATTCCTGTAATTAGTTGATTAATTAGAATAACAATTGTGTTATACTTAATCTTTGGAGTAATTAAAGGCATTAATAATGCGAAATGCGGTCATTTGAATCAAAATCCTGAATCAACATGTAAAATTACTCTATACCCAGATTTTCATTAAAATCTTAAGAAGTTGAAAATCTGAGCAAATTATTTTGCAAGGCTATAGCCTGGGATTTTTCTTGATTTTTTCATAACATGAATTTTCTTGAGAATTTCAGGATAGATGCTTTTAGGTAAGCTGAATACGAATCAGTGGTCGAAACCCAAAAATTTCTGTAATTAGTTGAGTAATTAGCATAAAAATTTTCTAAAACTTGATATTAGGAGTAATTAAAGGCATTAATAATGCGAAATGCGGTCATTTGAATCAAAAGCCTGAATTAGCATGGAAAATAACATCTACAACCAGATTTTTATTAAAATCTTAAAAAGTTGAAAATCTGAGCAAAATATTGATTTTTTTCAAGGAATGGATTTTCTTGACAATCTCAGGATAGATGCCTTTAGGTATGTTGAATTCGAATCTGAGCTCGAAACCCAAAAATTGCTGTAATTAGTTGAGTGATTAGCATCAAAATTTTATTATACTTAATCTTAGGAGTAATTAAAGGCATTAAAAGTGCGAAATGCGGTCATTAGAATAAAAATCCTGAATCAACATGTAAAGTAACATCTATACCCAGATTTTCAGTAAAACCTACGGAAGTTGAAAAACTGACCAAAATATTTTGCAAGGCTATAGCCTGGAAGTTTTCTTGATTTTTTCAGTAATGGATTTTCTTGAGAACTTCAGGATAGATACTTTTAGGTATACTGAATACGAATCTGAGGTCGAAACCCAAAAATTTCCATAATTAGTTTAGTAATTAGCATAAATTTATTATCCTTAATCTTCGGAGTAATTAAAGGCATTAATAAATCGAAATGCGGTCATTAGAACCAAAATTCTGAATCAACATGTAAAATTACATCTATACACAGATTTTCATTAAAATCTTAGGAAGTTGAAAATCAGAGGAAAATATTTTGCAAGGCTATAGCCTGGGATTTTTCTTGATTTTTTTTCAAAAATGAATTTTCCTGAGAATTTCAGGATAGATGCTTTTAGGTATGCTGAATACGAATCTGAGAACGAAACCCAAAAATTTCTGTAATTAGTTGAGTAATTATCATAACAATTTTTTCATACTTAATCATAAGAATAATAAAAGGCATTAATTATGCGAAATGCGGTCATTAGAATCAAAATCCTGAGTCAACATGTAAAATTACATCAATACCCAGATTTTCATTGAAATCTTAAGAAGTCGAAAATCTGAACAAAATATTTTGCAAGGCTATAGCCTGGGATTTTTCTTGATTTTTTTCAAAAAATGAATTTTCCTGAGATTTTCAGGATAGATGCTTTTAGGTATGCTGAATACGAATCTGTGGTCGAAACCCAAAAATTTCTGTAATTAGTTTAGTAATTAGCATGACAATTTTATTATCCTTAATCTTCGGAGTAATTAAAGGCATTAATAATGCGAAATGCGTTCATTTGAATCAAAATCATGAATCAACATGTGAAATTACATCTATACCCAGATTTCCATTAAAATCATAAGAAGTTGAAAATCTGAGCAAAATATTTTGTCAGGCTATAGCCTTGGATTTTTCTTGATTTTTTTTCAAGAAATGGATTTTCTTGAGAAAATCAGGATAGATGCATTTAGGTATGCTGAATTCGAGTCTGAGCTAGAAACCCAAAAATTTCTGGAATCAGTTGAGTGATTAGCAGAAAAATTTTATTATAATTAATCTTTGGAGTAATTAAAGGCATTAAAAGTGAGAAATGCGGTCATTAGAAGAAAAATCCTGAATCAATATGTAAAGTAATATCTATAACCAGATTTTAATTAAAATCTAAGGAAGTTGAAAATCTGACTAAAATATTTTGCAAGGCTATAGCCTAGGATTTTTCTTGATTTTTTTTCAATGAATGGATTTTCCTGAAAAAATCAGGATAGATGCATTTAGGTATGCTGAATTCGAGTCTGAGCTAGAAACCCAAAAATTTCTGGAATCAGTTGAGTGATTAGCAGAAAAATTTTATTATAATTAATCTTTGGAGTAATTAAAGGCATTAAAAGTGAGAAATGCGGTCATTAGAAGAAAAATCCTGAATCAATATGTAAAGTAATATCTATAACCAGATTTTAATTAAAATCTAAGGAAGTTGAAAATCTGACTAAAATATTTTGCAAGGCTATAGCCTAGGATTTTTCTTGATTTTTTTTCAATGAATGGATTTTCCTGAAAATTTCAGGATAGATGATTTTAGGTATGCTGAATGCGAATCTGAGGTCGAAACCTAAAAATTCCTGTAATTAGTCGAATAATTAGCATACAAATTGTATTATACTACATCTTAGGAGTATAATCGACCTCAGATTCGTATTCAGCATACCTAAAAGCATCTATCCTGAAATTTTTAGGAAAATCCATTTTTTGAAAAAGATCCAGAAAAATGTTAATTTACATGCTAATTCAGGATTTTGATTCAAATGACCGCATTTGGCATTATTAATGCCTTTAACTACTAAGATTAAGTATAATAGAATTGTTATGCTAATTACTCAACTAATTACAGGAATTTTTGAGTTTCGACCTGAGATTCGTATTCAGCATACCTAAAAGCATCTATCCTGAAATTTTCAGGAAAATCCATTCTTTGAAAAAAATCAAGAAAAATCCTAGGCTATATAGCCTTGCAAAATATTTTACTCAGATATTCAACTTCTTAAGATTTTAATGAAAATCTGGGTATAGATTCTATTTTACATACTGATCCAGGATTTTTAATCAAATGACTGCATTTCGCATTATTAATACCTTTAAATTACTCCTAAGATTAATATAAAATTATTATGCTAATTACTCAACTAATTACAGGAATTTTTGGGTTTCGACCTCAGATTCGTATTCAGCATACCTAAAAGCATCTATCCTCAAATTCTCAGGAAAATTCATTTTTTGAAAAAAATCAAGAAAAATCCAAGGCTATACCGTAACAAAATATTTTCCTCAGATTTGTAGCTTCTTAAGATTTTAATGAAAATCTGGTTATAGATGTTATTTTACATGTTGATTCAGGATTTTGATTCAAATGACCGCATTTCGCTTTATTAATACCTGTAATTAATCCTAAGATTAAGTATAATAAAATTAGTTTCCTAATTACTCCACTAATTGCAGGAATTTTTGGGTTTCGACCTCAGATTCGTATTCACCATACCTAAAAGCATCTATCCTCAAATTCTCAAGAAAATCCATTCTTTGACAAAATCAAGAAAAATCCAAAGCCATAGTCTAGCAAAATATTTTGCTCAGATTTTCAAATTCTTGAGATTTAAATGAAAATCTGAGTGTAGATGTTATATTCCATGCTGATTAAGGATTTCTAGTAAAATGACCTCATTTCGCATTATCAATGCCTTTAATTACTCCTAAGGTTAATTATAATAGAATTAGTATGCTAATTACTCGCCTAATTACAGGAATTTCTGGTTTTCGACCTCAGATTCGTATTCAGTATACATTAAAGCATCTATCCTGAAATCCTCAAGAAAATTCATTTTTTGAAAAAAATCAAGAAAAATCCTAAGCTAGCAAAATATTTTGTCTCAGATTTTCAGTTTCTTCAGATTTTAATGAAAATCTGGGTATAGATGCTATTTTACATGCTGAATATAAATTTTGAGTCAAATGACAGAATTTCGCATTATTAATGCATTTGATTACCCTTTACATTAATTATAAATCAGTATGCTGATTACTCGACTAATTACACGAATCTTTAGGTTTTGACTACAGATTCGTTTTCAGCATACCTAAAAGCATCTATCCTGAAATCAAGAAAATCCATTTTAAAAAAAAAAAAATCAATATCCAAGTCTACATATAGCCTTGCAAATTATCTTTCTCAGAGTTTCAACTTCTTAAGATTTTAATGAAAATCTGGGCATGGATGTTATTTTACATGCTGATTAAGGATTTCGCGTCAAATGACAGAATTTCGCATTATCAATTCCTTTGATTACCTCTTAGATTAATCATAATAAAATCCGGATGCTAATTACTCGACTAATTACACGAATTTTTAGGTTTTGACCACAGATTCGTATTCTGCATACCTAAAAGCATATATTCTGAAATCTTCAAGAAAATCCATTTTTTGAAAAAAATCAAGAAAAATCCCAGGCTATATATATAGCCTTGCAAAATATTTTGCTCAGATTTTCAACTTCTTCAGATTTTAATGAAAATCTAGGTATAGATGTTATTTTACATGTTAATGCAGGATTTTGATTCACATGACCGCATTTCGCATTATTAATGTCTTTAATTACTCCTAAGATTAATTGTAATAAAATTAGTATGCTAATTACTCGACTAATTACAGGAATTTTTGGGCTTGGGGTCAGATTCGTATTCAAAATACCTAGAAGCATCTATCCTGAAATTCTTAAGAAAATCTATTTTTTGAAAAAATCAAGACAAATCCAAGGCTCTAATCTTCTTGAAAGGAGGGATTTCTAAGACACCGCCTCGCGGAGTTAGAGCGTCTTTAGCTTTAGCTCCAGTACAGATGGAGAGCTAACTTAAGAAAGCTTTGTTGGGGTGAGAGAGAGAGAGAGAGAGAGAGAGAGAGAGAGAGAGAGAGAGAGAGAGAGAGGTGGGGGGGCGTTGGCAGAGGGGCCAGGCCAGGTCAGTCGGTCCCTTGTGAACTCTCGTGAACTTTTTAGCTCCCTCGCAAATAGGATGTCAGTAAGAAAGTTTAGTCCCGGCTGCCTGCATTCCATGGTCTCCAAGGGGGCAAACACAGTCCCCTGCAGGGGCAGTGTGTGTGTGTGTGTGTGTGTGTGTGTGTGTGTGTGTGTGTGTGTGTGTGTGTGAACAAAGCTGAGAATAGACGGCGTGGAAACAAGTCTTTTATGCACTGCTGCGTGGTAGTATCAAAGGAGGAGAATGACCGCCTAAGATTGTCCTAGACACCCACCCGGAGCCAGGAGCGCTGCACTTTGGCCCTGCACAACATCTCATATACTGCGAGTTCCTTGCGCTCGATATAGCTATGTTGCTCTGCACGGTAATTAACCATATAGATGATTATCCCCCATTTATTTCAATAAGAATATTCTCTTTTTACGCTTCTCTAACTTAGATTTCCTAATGCAGAAGCGGTGGATTCATCAACGGGACAGAGTTTGAGATTACACAGGAACCTTATTGATGATAATCCCAACACGAACAAAATTCAAGAACAGATATTACATCTGTCCATCATTTTGTAACTGATTACTTCACATTTTTCATTCACATTGATTGATCGAGTGCATGCCTTCATGAAGCTTTGTGACAAATCACTTGCAACCCCTGCGTCCCAGGCAAACGTATACAGAGTATAACTACAACAAAATAAACTCATAAAGGAAGGCTCGAGTGGAAAAAAAAACTACGTTAAGAGGCTTTATAGTAGAATGAATCTATCTTAAGGAAGCGTGTCTTTTATACTTGAAATATAAAAGACACGCTTCCTTAAGGAAACATTAAATGGCTCTCATTTTTCAAAGGATTGCATCACCACACAACTATTTCATGTGTGTATGAAGATATATTGATATACCATTAATGGGAATGTATCGTAAAGTTACAAAAGAGGAGATACATATCTTCACATACCTCATCATGCCACTGAAGTTAGGCTTATCGGGTTTCTCGTATAGGTGTTTCATTTTCGCAAATGTCTATCACAATTTGGGAGGAATGGGATAAGGACACATTATTCACTAAACAAACAGGAAAAGGTTATTTTCCTTGATTCTTTGCAAATTGTGATGGAAATGAAAAATTGGGAGAAATGGG